>NW_026252335.1:0-248062 GCF_025094135.1 Mucor mucedo | reverse complement strand
AACCGCAACACAACCAACTACGTGTAGTACAATTCCTTCAGCCAACCTACGATTTTTTACTGCATTCAAAATTATGATTAATTTATCCAGCCTATAAGATAGCTTCCACGTGGATATCACGTGATTTTTAAAATATCTAAAACAACGCCTTTAATATTTTTAAATCCAAAATAAGAAAGATATTTGGTTTAGTGAGGTGGTAATAAATTACGTAAAGTCTCAACCGGCCTAGGTTCGAATCCAGCCTAAGGCGTAACATTTCTTTTTTAACAATTTTGAATTTTGTAGTGTTCGTAGTTCTCATTTACCTCCACATTGTATTCGACATAAAACTAAACAACTTATCTTTTAGCAACTAGCATGGGATAAAACAACAATCTCTGAATAAATTGGTTCCGTATATATTGTTAAAAGAATAAAAACTATGGATATAAATTCAACATCTTCAAAGTTGATCGATGCTATTCAATAATTTAGTCCACTATTATTTTTAGCTTTAACAACAATAAATATCTTTTTTTGCATTGACATTTATTCCTCAATTTTAATATTTATAATTGTCATATCTATGATGTGATACAAAAGGCTGCGTTGCGGATCCACGAGAGCGTTTTCTTTAAAACCATCAATTATGATACCACAAATATCCAGACATTCTTAAGCGTTGTTTTTATAGGATGTTTTTGTGATCATTCTTTTCGGAAAAACTTATCGTCAACCGTCTTTAAATAAGTCGCATTCACTCCATGTGCGCATCTAACAATGGTTCACAATAAACTAGTAACTCTGTTTCCTACCCCTACTATCAAATGTTTTGAAGATTTGTAAAAAAAATCAAACTTACAAGACAGTTTTAACCAAATAAAAGTGGGTTTTCATACTACCATAATTGCAGATGTTGACAATACAACGATAGTACACTTATCCAGTACAAAGAGGCTATAAGAAGATAAAAATAAAAATAACATCCAACCCGTTTTCTGGTTTATTAGTACAAAAAAGAGGGGGAAATAATTTCCTTATAAATAAAAATACGTAATCTTTTTATTATTTAAAGGGTCATATCGAATCAATTCTGTCTATAAAATAAATGCTATGTATTTAATTGGAAGTATTTATAAGAAGTATAATTAAGATTATAAAACAGAACAATTAATAAGTCCAGATAGAGCACTAAAAGTAAATACAAAAAAAAAAAAAAAATGGTTAATTCCCGATGCAAAACGGAGGTCGAAATTACCGCAACGAAGTGGAGGTCAAATTTCGGTCACGTTTTGTCTTGGGAATTAGACAACGCCTGAATCGGTCGGCTACTTACTCCGCGGTCTTTACTGACTAAGAGCACTATCCGTTTCTCGGTTGACTAAAATGACAGTGATGTGCTAAGTGCACTATCGGGGGGGGTTTTTTTTTTTTTTTTTTTTTTTTGCCCACTTTCGGTGTTTTTTTTCTTTCTTTGCCTAACCCAGTACACTAACAACACACAATGTCAGGTCAAAACATTGTTATAACAGAAGATTACATTCCTTAAGAAATGCCGAATTATATTAAGACGTAAGATGTAGCCGATTGCTAAATAACTGAATATGATTTTTAGTTCACAATTTGCCTCAAGCTTTACGGAGAGTGGAACAACAAAAATACTCATAGGCCAAAAAAGGACTACACCCCGTTATTGTATGCTGGAGCAAGAACCCATCTAGTCCTCATTGTGGGAACACGGAGAAGCCATCTATCAGGGTTACGCCTAGTGGAGACATAAATTATAGACAGGCTGCACTCGAATATAAACAAGGTCTGATTATCTGCTGCTGAGGTTATAAAAAACAAGAAGACCCGACTTGATTTTATTTGATGTAGCTTATTCAATGGTCAAAAACTTAAAGGGTGTGAAGACTTTAAAGACCCTGGTTTATCTCTTGAAAATCAGACTGATAATATCCTAAAAATACAAAGAACCTTGCTTTTCGAAGAGCAGGGTAGACGATTTAAATGTAGTAAACGTAACGACAATCACTTTTCCGAAGTCTTTATGCACACAAACTCTGTATTCGGTAATGAAGATATGTGTCAAATAAAATGCACTACCAACATCGTCAATTATATTTTTTTTTGTTGTAGGTAAATTGGCTTACAGCGGACACTTTTTGCCGTTATCCGATGCCGAACATTCTGGTAGCTCTTTTATGTTAAATAATTTACGATTCTCATGCACTACTTCACCACCAAAAACCCTTTATTATTTTCATTTCCCCCATTCACAAAAATAAGAGTAAACCATTTTTGTTGTTCGTATATCACGATAAAATAGTACCTAATCCATCGGTTGATTTAAACTTAAAGTCACAAATGATCTTCAAAGAGATAAACAAACCGCCATATATCTTGATTAAAGGAATTTAAATTATGTTTAATAAGTGCACATATAACATTTTCTTGATCGTGATGATGCTGCAACCAAACGTTATGCAAGAACTCCATCTTGATTTGATTTGAACCCCTTTATATCCTTCTGTGCCTTGATTATGTAAATAAGCTGTAGCAGTTTATCCAGTGCCGATGTATGCCTTCTCTGATTTTTGGTCACTGCCCATTATGCGTGGTGAAGTAATTTAATAATTAAAAGAGAGGGAAAAATTACGTCCATTTAACACATAATTATTGATCGACATTGTTATCCATAGAAACGGAAAAGGTACTGGATCATTTATTTCGCGTGTTGGTTTGCCTTTTGTTGGATTTAAGCTTGTTGAATGATTAGAAACCAGTTTCCAAAATTTTCTTTTCCAAACATGGAAGAGGTGGAATATACGACATGAGGTGTAACTGAAGCGTTTTCAGGTCATAACGTCGAACGAGTGCCTTTATCGGTCACAGCATAAGGAGTGCCAGGGGTTGAAATTTCAACGCTGCTTTTCCTTCTATTTTTGTACACCAACCAAAAAGAAACAGCTAAGGAATGACCATCATCGCAAGAGAGTAAGCCAGATCTTGTTCAGAACGACGTTGGTGTAAATTAACAGTTTTCGCCTTTATGGTAGACAGTCAAGAGTTTAACGCCACCAAGTCCTTCTATGTTCGCCGTTTCTGCGTATAACAAAGGTTTTGCAAAAGCGGAAAATAATATTTGAAGACTGCCTGATGTCCTTTTGTGACTTGTCTATTTAACCGCCAACAAAAAAAACCCCGCACGTATTTTATTTTCTCATATTCTCACAAGAAACATTGTAGGAAAGATGTCCAACGTCATGCCATCTTTGAAAACTAGATTAAACAGGTAAATATATTTGTATGGGTGTTCGCAATCCTTTTTGTTCTAACTTCATTTTTAGCTTCTCAAATTTTAAAACACTTTCCGCCGTTTATTAGGTATTTATCCTATACTTTGATATAAGTTTGGCTACTTGACCTTGAGATCAAAAAGCTCATAACTGCAGCAAATCGACAACAAGTTCTTATAATAAAACCATCACTTTTGGTAAAGGATCCCAAGCAACATATTGGAGTTATAGGCCAATGTTAGCGTCAGTCTCTAGACGATGCAGAAGAAGATGAATTGTTATTGAGGATCATGAAAAAATTCAACGTCGATATCCGTTTTACGACGTATTTATTTAAAATAAGCAGTACAATAGGTCTAATTGCCAAAGGAGACCTGGAGAGGTCAAGGTCAAAACATATTGGTGAGTTTAAACATGCAGCAAATACAATAAAAAGCAGCGGATTTACACGAGAGGGCATGTAGAGCACGAGAGGACCGAAGATTACAACGCATACAAAAACCAATATTTCGTGGATAACGGTGTGCTATTCCAACAAATAAAGGTATATTTCGACTTGATGATACGAGGATGATAAGAATAGGAAAATAACGTGTTAAAAAAGTAATGCGGTACGAATGAAAACAAAAGACGTACGTCTACGGTAAATGTACTTCATAATGGCAGGAAAGGATACAAAAGTAGTGTTGGATAAAAGTGTGTAATTGTTTTGATTGTAAATTGAGTTGGGGGGGGTGAAATATAGAAAAATGACAACAGCAATAAATTAGTATATAAAAAACAAAGAATGTGTTTGTTTTGTTTTCTCTTGTTTGTTTGATTCACTGAATCTGAGTTGGACACGAGAGGAACTTTCAACTGTAACCTTAAAAGATTTAATAATTGAATCCAGGTAAGGCAGCTGCTGTTATTTATACAAGTTAATTTGACAAGAGGTCAGTTAGCCCTTTGGCAAAAAGGACAAGGCATTTAAAATCACATTCATAAGGATCTACGATGCGGTAATTATTTTCGTGTTTTGTAGATTTATTTCCTCTTACGGAATTCTCTTTTATGAATGACCAAGTAATGATAAGGTCAACATTGTGAAGCTTTCCATACACGTTCTATAATGAGCACACCAAGTCTCTTTTAAAAACTCCAGCGAACAAAAATTGCCTTTAAGGCTATTTTGATTGATGTTGTTATCCTTATTTTACTAAAAAAAAAAGAATCTTTCCAAAAGTAGACGGTCTACCTCCGGTTAGATGTTGTGCCATAGTCACAGCCTAAGATTCGATACTTTTTTTGGCTGTGCCTAGGAGATCACATGCTGTAGTGGTTGTCCCTTATGCGCCTTCAACCATGCAAAAATAAACAAATAAATATTGACCTGAAACTTTTGAAAGTGTCCGCTCCTTAGCTATCATTGCAAACAAATGCTACCAAAGAGTTCATTACCAATCTATTTAAAGCTTTACCCCCAAACCAACATTAACACAGTAATCATCAAGGTCAAAAGAACATTTCCAAATGTAATTGTACCTATTACAACAAATAAAAACCGCCGAAAATGAGGATTTTCTCTTTCTAAACTCAACCTATCGCGAATGAACGTTTAAAAAGGCTATAAGAAAAATAATCTTTTGGGTAGTAATGGCAACAAATAAAAAAGTTGCGTCTTACTTGTTAATAGCGTACTGAGCAGAATATAAAAAGGATCACAAACACAAAAGTGAAACGTTTGGCGACGAGGTTTAAGGGGATGAAAAATACTTTTAAATGCCTTATCTCAACAGTGAATGTCTTACACGTTCCGGTAGGTAGTATATAAGAGAAAGTGTTGTATATGGTATACCTCAAATGGTGTATACGGAGCCGCTCAAAAATGTTTGAATATTATGCAGCTTTTAGACACAGCCACAAAAACACGTCTTAGGCTATGATTAAGCGTACTTTGGCTGTTCCTGAACGAAAGTCTTGGCGGATTTTCTGTTCAAACGTTCTATCGCAGTTGTATTTTGAGAAATTTAAAAATGGCTGTACCTGCGTCAGTTTTTGTGTGTTTTTTTTTTCTTGGTTATATTTAGTTTTTCAGGTGTGCGATGTACGGTTTCACATCAATAATGAATTCATTTAAAAGAAAGAAATGAGGACTTTAACTTCGTACAGATACATGAAAAAGGTGCAGGCGCTAAAAACGCAATAAGCGGATCCTAATTGTAAACATTATATACCCATAACGCTTTTGCGTACACACATTAAAAAAGTGGAGGGGTATAAAATTGGTAACAAGCTCAAGTAAAGCTCCTTCTAACCTACGTGAAACTGGTTGGGCTTACAATCTTTTGTTACCTTCTTTTAATTAAAACTCAATTCCCCAAGGGTTTTGACATAATCAAAACCCACGTTGGCTTTTAGATTCTAAGGGAACACCTCCCCACACTACATTAAAAAATTGCGTTGTTATCGGAAACAAATATTTTTCCCCAATTTTTGAAAAACGTCACCTGCTTTTTACAAATTGTACAACCAGCTTTTCCAAATTTTTTTGTAAAATCTATTTACTTGACGAGGATAGTTTTAAGAAGGTGGTAGAGGTAGAGCGTAGATGCATCTAGAGAAAAAACATCTATTTTTATGGTAGAACCTTCATTTCGTATGACAACGTAGAATTAGATAGAAAATAAAAACGTTATCTCTAAAAGATGAACCCATGGCATTTGACAGACAGACTCTAGGAAAAAAACACACACAATGATTAACAACTACTACACGGACCAAGAGCAATTTTGCTACTTGCCTTTTTTTCAAGAAAAGCTCGTGGAACCTTTTGAAACGACCAAAGCTGTAAACGTCATTAATCAGAAAGTGAAAAATTAAAAAGATGCCTGTAATCAAAATCGAGTTAAGTCATGCCTTTTTAGGAATTGATCGTCAAACAGACAAATTTGATAACCCCCATTGCAATGATAATTCTATTGAACATCCACAAAATTTTATACAGCACTCTACCAATGTTTGTTTCCTAGAGGCATTAATAAACGCTTTTTAAAACATTGGTTCTAACATACGTTTGGCCATTCAATTTATAAAAAGTAGGGCGAATCAAGTTTTTTTTTCTAAGCAATCTAACTTCAAAAAAGCAGGTGGAAGCACAGTAAGCTGGTAATGTTCTCTTCAAAATCAGAAAATGGGTTTAAGTTATTTTAGTATACCCTATGAACACACAAATGGGTTTTAATCACAGAAAGAAAATAAAAGTTGTTAAGCCCTACGATATTCTCGTAAATAAGCGGTTATCGTTAAACAAATCTCATAAGCTTGTTACTAATTTTATCTTCCCCCCCTTAATTTTTTTTGAGTTTACAAATGCGTAATTGGTATATTATTTTTATTATTAGATCCGCAGCAGTAGTGGTTTTAGCATCTAGCCGTTTTCATGAATAGCTGCTTACACTCGCACTGTTTTTTTTTCCCTTTAAGGAATGGATTAAGGACAGATTTTTTTTAATATGTGTTATTGGCCTAGAGCCTCGGAATAGATATCAACCGTAAACTTAAAAAATTTTAGTCCATTTTTTTTTTTCGTGGGGGGATCAAGCGATGTAGCCAATTACGTCCGTGGCATTTTTAACCCGCGTCAAAAGCATTTTATTTTTCAAAAAAAATTACATGTGTTTTTTATATGGAGGCATGATTGCAAACGACAGACCAGAAAGAGCCGAACTTAGACACATTAATGACACGAATGTCAGCAGCTGCATCAAAGACGAAGCTTATGTCCATTACTTCTTTACACGAAAAGGAATCATCGACAGCAACAGTAGAATGAGGTCTAATGAAGACATTAGCCTCTGCATCCGACAGTGTACCTGGCAACCAAGAAGAAGAAGAACCAGCAACGTTGTGTGCAAATTTGTATCGACGTAGGATCAAATCGCCATCGTCATCAGTTTCAATTTGACCTAACATCAAGCCACTGTTAGTCTCGAACAGACCTGACAGGTTGGCGACCATCTTTGACTTCAAAATATAGTAGCTGTCAGAAACGTTCTCTCTAGCACCAAAGAAATGCTTCTTGAAATCCGGATTATTGTTTATCAGGGCTTTGATGGAGGAACTAGTTTCACCACGAAATAAACAATGACGTGAAATGCCGTTCTCTTTCCATCGCTTGATCTAAAGATACGAAAGCCCACTAAATACCTGACGACAGATAAATTGTTTTCCAAAACGAAATGCAACAACGCGAGACGTATATAATCTATTCGTCATGAAAAGATGCTCACGGATAAACTTGTTGAACTGTTCAGAACTTTAAGTCTCGTATTGAAGATGGCATCCAAACCGTTTGATGTTGTCCAGTAAATGATGCAACATATGCACCTTTGGTCTCAAAGAAAACATGGGTGCATTATCTCTGTTCTTGACCAGGTAATCATCTAAACAGTTCAGGTCATTAGTGAAGACTATAGTAGCATTACTCAACATTTTTTTTGTATTCTTCAAATCGCCAATCAACGTTTCGCGTATAGATCAAAGAGCATAACTGACCAAGACTTGCAAATGCTTGCGTAGAAAGCTTCAGAAGCGTGTTTGGATTTGGAAATACCTTGCGCATAATGATAGACAGTACTTGAATCAATTGCTTGTAATCTCTTCCAACAAATGAACCATAATGGCGAAGATTGTTTATAAATGTTCTGGAGTATGCCTGGTTGTTTCGTCTATTCGAAATAGCATTACCAAGACGCTCTCGCTTTGCAACGGATAGTATCGGCTTAATCAAATAATCTACAAGGTATTTGATACACCCAAGAGGAACAGTACGAAGTACTTCGACAGGACAATCCAATGTGGGGTCGAACTACTGCAGGCGTAGAAACTCTTCACTACCATTTTGAGAAAAACAGAAAATATCAGTGTAGGTTTTGTATCTGGGCTTGTCTTCTTCTTGACACCGAAGTACATCCTTCAATTGTGCTAATGTTCTTCCATCATACCTGTGTAACATGTAAGGCTCCAAGGTGTCCGGATCAGAGCGAAGAATGTCTGACAGGTTTGTTGCTTTTGGTCGGAGACATTTGCGACAGGGAAAATTGGAGCTGGTACCTTTATGTATAGCTAATTTGAGTGTCGAGGGTTGCCCGCCATAAACAAAAGCAAATGAGCGACGAGAAGGATATATTCTTGGTGATCATAAGAATACACTTCAATTCCTTGTTCGAGTTTGGACAGATCATCCACAATTGCACCCAACATATCCACCGCTTGCAGGTTCTTGTTTGATGTACAAATGAACATGGTATTTTCCTTACGGCTTCGCTTCTCAACAGACAAGCACCAAGGTACATCAAATAACTGTCAAAAACATTATATTGCTTCGACTTGTTACCAGATGTGTCATCAGACCAAAGAATGATAGGAGCAACAACGACCTTCAGAAAGTTTGGGCTGTTGAGTGGAGAGCCAGGGACAAGACGCTTATAACGGTTGGCGAAGTTTGTGTCGAACCAGAGGCGAGATAGTTCATCATCAATGCCATAACGAATCAGATCAAAACGGCCTTGATTGTATTTGACAGTGCAGCCTGACCCTTGTAAGTTGGGATCCTTAGGAACAGTGGCAACAATATCATTCAAAGGGAGCATAACAGTTGAATTGACAAAATCAAAGTTGGTGTTCGCACCAGGCAACAATGGCATATCACCACTTTTACCGAATTCGTTACAGATTACTGGAACTGCCTCAGCAAAGACACGCTTTACTGAATGGTCTTCTTCTGTAATTGTTTCTCCCGCAGAAAAATATTTCTTGATCAGCCAGTAGCCATCACATGTATCCTTGATAAGGTCGCCAACCCAAAAATCTTTACTGCCATTGGTAAGCATTGATGTTTGAAATTATTGATGGTTGAGAAATTCGAGAAATAAAACTACGAATTAAGAATAAAAATAAAGAAATTTGACGAAGTAAAATTATCAAACTGCAAAAATAAACTAAAAACTCTATTCTACAATAATTTGGGTTCTTTATATACATATTCAGGACTGGCTGAATATCAATCATCAAAGTGAAACCTGTCAAATATACAATAGGCGTATTGTCAATTAAAGATCGAGCATCTCATGGTACCTTCGAGAATCTTGTTATTGACGAGCGATCATATTATTGGATTGTATTATCTTGAATAAATGTATGACTATTGTTTTCTATATGTTGATGAGTAATCGATGCATAGTAAATAGAGTGTAATACCATGTATTTGATTTAAAGAGTAATGCAATAATGATTTATAGAAAGGTTATCAAATAAGAAAGAAAGAATTGATGATAGAGTTATATCTGTATATAATCTCGATCACAACAATGGTCTCTCCATTTTTCACCATGATTTAGATTAATGCATCGGTCTACCGTAACATCAGGCAAATTCGGCATCTCCTTGATCATATTTGGTGTTGCAGCCAAGTGCTTCAGAAACTCGGAGGGCGTGTTCATGAAAAAGGACTTCAATTCACCCTTCTTGTTCTTTGCCCCATGCTCTACTGGCTCGAAAACTGGGACCTTTGTCTTCAGCCTTTTGTGTAAGTTGTAGATCCTGTCAGGCTTTGGAAGCACCAAGGTGGTCGCCGACGCTTCTTGCAACTTCAACAAATTTTTCAAGAGATAAACAATCTGCTTCACCATCCTTTCAGAACAAAGATCTTCATCACCATAACAAAACGCATGAAGAAGACCTTCTACAGTAGACATAAATAGATTAGGCATATCAGGTAGATGATCCCTCTGTTTCATATGACTTCTCGCATAGTTCAATCTTATCTAGATCTTCTTGAGCCGTTTCAGATGGCGAGCCTCCAGATTGTTGCTCAAAATTACGAGAAGTGGGTAGGATCGTGTTCATCATGTAACTCTCGGTGATATCGTTCAAAGAATTATCATTGTCCCATGAAATAGTCAAATACAAATGTGGTTCTGTAAGTCACATGTATATATACATAAATCTGTTAACTTACATGTCAAGATTTTCTCGTTCTGCAGGAGGACTTTCATCAAAAATTTTATCGTCTGAATCCTCATTAGCGTTGGGATTAACAGTGTAGTAGTGTGCCACTAATTCATTACTTCCAAATAACAAACTAGAGTTGATTGAAATAGATTTAGCATCTTCCGTAGAAAACCGACCAGCTCTGTTCAATATTTAGGGGTTAGTTACGGGATACGCAAATTAGTAAGTATATATTACCTTCTGGTTTGTCGCAAGTCGCGAAATTTGCAATACGTATCGGATCCTAATTCATTTGAGTGTTTTCTAGAAGCGTGCTTCGCAAAAGCAGTCGAAGAAATTTGTCTTATATCTTCAGGACACCAAGGACAAGTAATATCTGATCCACCACCGCAGATTTTTTCAGTGATGAGTAAAATTTCTTAATTTGAGCGTTTGTGTAAGGGAGGATGAAAAAATTGCCTTATAAAGAATTATAGTGTAACGGTTTATTTTTAAAAATAAAATACTAGAATTTCAGTGCTAGTATTGGCAGGTAGCCGGGTTCTCCAGGTTGCTACCCGCTCGTATGGCAGTATCGGTAGGTAGCTGGGTTTTCCAGGATGCTACCAGCTCGGATACTAGGCAAACGGGGACTATCCTAACCAGTTGGGCAGCCAGACACCAAATGTGCCATTTGATAGATTCAGAAACCAGATATAATGACTGGTACATTGATTGGCAAATAAAAACTATACAAGCTTTGACCAGGCAGACAGACGGTTGCAGAACCAAGCAGTACGGCTTACATCCCACTAAGAAAAACACTGGAATTGGATTACATAATCCAGACGGTAACGTATATGGCCAAATTGAATGATCTATAAAACAAATAGGAGAGATAAGCGATCATGACAAACGATTATATTATCTTACATACCTCTACGATGGTTATGTTATCTTGCTTGTCTACAGTAATCAAATTTATATTAGAAAATTTTCACTTTGAGCGATTACATGTCATAAAATACCTTATAAATCATTTGGTCATGGGCCGAACACGAACGTGATTCTCTATAGTGTTAAATAACAATAAGATAACACATTACTTAGATAAGTTATTCATATTTACCAGTTAATTGCAGGTTATGGTCTATACGGGTGAAACGACATTGGACTTTATAAAGGGACATGTATTGTCTTACTATTCTCCTGACATTCTTATAATATTGATCGGAAGCTATGAAAATGTTAATCTATATATTCGGTAGCAGTAGTTGCTCTAAATACCTCGTAATAAGTTCAATCAATGTAAAAAAAAAAAAACGAATGAAGGTTATTGAAGAAAAATTGATAAAAAAATTTTACCTTTATGCCAAAAACAGTCACCATTAAGAGTATTTGAAAGGTCAAAGGCCAAAAAGAGAAGCTGTTCCTTTTTCTTAATTCAAGATGTTCGAACATAAATTCCGTGGAATCAAAAAAACTGAAAAGGCTCGCCAAACAATTTATTGTGCTGAATGCCAATAAACAATAGTTTCACAGAACATCAAGCGTCACTGTCGTACTACTGGTCACCAAAAAGCACTGTTAGCAAACGTCACTCCTATGACTCCCAGTAACATTTTCATTTCTGAAGATAAGGACCCCGAATCAATTGTTGATTTATCAGATGAAAACATTCAAGTATCCGAAGATCTGTTATTGAACAGTATTGAGGATCAGTATAACGAGGAAGATATTGAAATTTCTAGTGAAAACGATGATAATAATTCTGATGATGAATCAGAGTCAGAAAGAGAGCAAGTCAATTAAAGCACACTCGACAACACTGCTGCCGAATTTTTTGTTGGAAGATTTAGTGCAGTTCAAAACGAAGCTAATACTGAAGATGCAACCAATGATATTAATACATTTAATGGTATGGTACCCATTTGGGAGGCCTCCTCTGGTGTTGAATGGAACAACTTCGTTGAATCAAACTATCCTTTCAACACTACCCAAAATTTTGTTTTGCAAGCTCTTGTAAATGGAGACGACGACCAGTTATCCAGAAGACAATTAAAGAAAATGCTTTACACCAAGAACTTGTTGCTCAAATTGAAAGATAATGCTGTAGAAGAGAACAGAAGTTTCGAACTTCCGGCTCTGGACAATCTTTGGAATTATCAATCTCGCAAAGGCAATAATATCCATGTTTTTAAAACGGATACAAAAACTACCACTGTCAAAGCCTTTAATAAGCACCAAAATAAAGATGAAATGGTCGAAAAAAAAGTCTTCTTGAATCTGCCTTCTGAGCATATCAGACTAGCAACGTCGAAGCCAACGAAGGCCAGTAAAATTACCAAGCTTCCCGATCATACACCTGATCAATCGCTTAATCTTCATCAAGATAAAAAGTGGAAAGAAAACCCTTCATTCCAACACCCTATGGTAACTGAAATGGGAAAAGATTACTGGGTTGGAGACTTTGCCTACTTGAGAAGTAAATACCTTTTCTTGGTCAAGTCGTTTCACACAAAGAATCAAATTCGACTCGCTGCAGGCTACCGTGTTTTTGAGCAAGACGATTGCTTTGGAATTTCAACAATTACCATGGAGATTCCCTTGGTCAATTAGGAGGACATTACGAATCCAATGTATGCGGTAGCAAATGCTTTTCTTTGGATGGTGATGGTCAAGGACTGGATTATTTGCATGAATCTTTAGTTCTTAGCAAATCTCCTTTGAAACGTAACAAGTGTGACAGCAATGGAAACGTTGTTCAGAATCAGTATTATAAAGTCAAGGTAACGCCAATTACTTTATTTTCTGATGACTATTCAGGAAATATGTCAAAGCAGCACAATCCGTACGAAAGTTGGTCTATGAGCTTTGCTGGATTGCCTTTTGAAGACAGATGGAAATGGGAAAACACCTGCTTCATTTGGACGGTGCCCAAGACAGATGGAATTAATGCCTTAAGTATTATTCCTTTCATTGTTGATGACTTAAAGATACTTGAGAAGGGTGTACTAATGTATTCAGCAGAAGAAAATGAAATGGTTCTAGTAACTGCGCCATTAATGTTCATTATGGCCAATAACCCAGCACATTCAGACATCTGTGGCATACTTGGGATGACAAAAGTTTTTCCGTGTAGAAAATGTTACTTCCGTAACATTAAAAAGCGCAAAAACGAGATTTACGCAGTCACTCCTGAACAGTTACTCGCCAAATATAATGTTAGAACCAAAGGCGACTATGTTCTCGCTTTGGATCCCAATGCAGTTATCACCAATGCTGTAGAATTCCTTTTTGCAGCAAAGCTTGTGAGCTATCGAAATCTTGGTGGGAGTGACAGATTACTACAATTGGCCAGTTATTATCCTGCAGAAGATACACCAAGTAGAAATTCTTCGCACAACTTTGCTTGGTGTTCGTAAGTATCTCGTAAACCATTTGATAAAGGTTACACTTTTCAAGAACAAATCGGCCATGGGGATCTTGATAACTGCAGTGTAACGCTATGAATTCTGCAAAAATTACAGCCGTAATTTCTCAAGACAGCTCAAACATTGTGGATCGTTTCTTGGCCTAGATTATAAACAATTGCTCCTAATTCTGCCATTGATCATTTCTCAATTATTTGCCGATCCAGTTCGTGATGCTGAAATCGTGGAATTTAACAAGCCGTTGAGCAAGTTGGGTGAGCTGTGCTCATTAGTTTTTGTCCGTCGTGTGCACATGGGGTTTAATAAGTATGTGAATGATGTGCATGAAGTCATACAGGATTTAAAGAAGAGAATCCATGCTTTTAATCTTGCAATCTCAAACCCCACGCCATATCCATGTAAACCTACGATGCACTTCTTGCATCATCTTCGTGATGATCTGATCAATTTTGGGTGCGCTTTACATTATGAAACAGAAAAAGGTGAGCAATTCAACACGTTTTTACGTGAACATCTATCCCACACCAACAGAAAAGATACGTCCAAAAGCCTTGCGCTAAAATTTGGTAAGCAAGAGTTACTTAGACATATTGTCGATGGAGGGTCTTGGGTGAGCAAAGATATAAAGAGGGTCCGGTACGGCTCGAAGCTCAAAAAATATATTGATATGGCAGGTGATGACTTTTTGTTGGAAATGTTTGGTAGCTCCCGTGAGGTTGCCGATAACAACTACTCGGGGGTAAAGACCTTTTCAATGGGTGTTTGTGATTTGTTTTCTGTCTGCATAGATAACAACACATCAGTATTTGTAGGTGAGATCACCAAAAGTAATGGTAAATTGGTTACTTTGTAGCGATTTCAACCTGATGTTACTGGTAGAACCAGACAGCCGATTAGCTGCACAAGTGATGGGTTTATCAAAATTGGGCAGATAAACTTATTCCAAAGGGTGCTCTTGATATGTTCAACAAAGATGTCAATGGAAACAAGATTATGAACCCATATAAATTTAACACAACTATGCTCCTGACACAGCCTAAGTAAAGAACATCTAAATATTTCAAAGACAGGGATTTCGTGCAACAAACACGCCTATTTATGAGCATTCTAGTTGTACACGACCATTGTATTTTTAGCTTTTTTATTATTTTCTATTTTTTTATTTTTCAGCCAATCAGATCATGAGGATACAAAAATTTACTTATAATCCACTAAAAAATCCGCGGTGGTGTCTGTTATTGCTTGGTCTTAAATTGATAACACCTGTTTGAGGTAAATGGTTGCTGTTCATGTTTTACTTTTAAAAATGAGAAGTAGTAGGAGAGCTAAAAAAAACGCCAGATGGTAGGCTGTATTTATACCCGGAAGTATGTCATGACGGACTTAAATTCTGGCACTATATTAGCCTGTCATTTTACATCGTCCTTTTTTTTTCTCTTTCTTTCAGTTTTATTTCGTTTATTACAAAGGTAAAGTAAAAAGAATATTTTTTAATGTCCATACTGACTGGAACGTTTAGCTTTTACTACCCAAGATTCTTGAGGTGATCATACATTGATGGTTGTTTTGAATAGAGGTAAAGCAAATACATGTTCCATATTGGTTATTTCTAACACATTCTCTACTAGTCAAGGCGCAAAAAATCTATATAAAAGTAAGTACTTAACAATACCAAATTGAAAAGGCATCAGTATCTAAATCATTGCTATATAGTTCCCAGCTCTACCACTACTATCGATATCATTTGAAACTAAAGGTATGTAAAATTTATTACGCGAATAAAAGCAGAAACTGACATAATTATCTAGGTAAGTCCCTCCATCGTAACTTTCTCTGGTATCCGAAGTACTATGCTTCAACGCGTAAATAAAAACGTATCAAGCATGTGCAAAATTGCGCAGCGTTAATATACTGCTGGGGTGTCAGGCCGTAATTTAGGATAGGGGTGTTAAAGCTCAGGTCACATGATTATAGTTTATGCTACTTAAAGTAGTCAAAAATATATTTTAATAAAAACAACTTTCTTTTGATCAGAAGTTACTTGAGACTCACATTGAGACCGACAGGGGCCATGCTTTACGTTATAAGCGCTAGTTTAGTGTCAAATTTTGCTAGCAATATATAATATTTTAAACCAATAAAAGCCAAACCATTTTTACCAAAAATTCATTTTGCATTCAAACCCAATTTTTAATGATGAACCCCCAAATATCCACAGACCCCCCATCAACGGTACCCCCAATCCTCCCAGTTGTCTAAAAGAGGAAGGAGAAACGGATGTCAGATATAATTTTATACTAAACTCCGTACAACTTCAATTTAGATATAACCATTTCACAAAACTATAATTCAATAAAGATCATCTTTCACTTAATATATTTAACTTTACATAAGCACATATATTAAAATTACTCTGACATGGACAACCGCCAAATCGCTGATACAATCTGGATAGTGATTGCGATAATTTTATTGGCAGAGGTTAGGAGTTAGATAGAGCAAGAATATAAATAATGATTTATATTTCAGTTCTTAAGTGAGCACCACGTTATTTTATATAAATACTTGAAAGATATATATGGTAACGAACCAGTAAAGATAAATAGAATAAATGGGATGTTAGATTTAAGTATTGACAGGCAAGATATGGTAAGAGTTTATAAGATAAATATAGATAAAAAGCGGAATAGTTTATTTAAGTATAATGTTTTTATTGGTTTATATAGTTGTATGTTGTCGCAAGGATCGGTAAGGATACCCTTGAACAAATGGATAATAGATAACTAATGATATAATAACTAATGAATTTAAAATAGAAAAGGAAAAGGTTATAAGCTATTGCAACACAATGCTAAGAGTTAGCTTAATAGATAATAAATTCGGTTGAGTATAAATTTTAGGTTTGAAGTCAAAATATAGCTGTGGGAAATCCGCATTGTAACATCGCTTCGGAAAATCAAAAAAAAATCCTTGGGCGTGATCGAAAAATGAAAAAAAGGTCTCACCGAGAATCGAACTCGGATCACCGGATTCAAAGACCGATATGATAACCATTACACTATGAAACCAAGTTGTTTATGTCAAGCCCACAATTGTTAATGGTTCTGATGCTTTTCTAAGCCACATTCCGACCCGGACTCTTGAACCCGACCCGGACTCTACCATGGACGTTGAAATGCCTCTGGAGATCGAATTACGATTAAAGAAAGCTAAACTTCTAAAAAGGAAGTTTGTACCCAAGATAACCAATGCCAATAGAAAACGGCCAAAGAAGTAACACCACTTTATTATAAATATCACAACACTACTTCTACATTCAATAACCTGATTACTTATATTTATCACAATCAATCTTTATATCTATCACCATACTTTTATTATATTATCACCATACATACCAACATCATATTATCACATTATTATCACATTCTATATATTCCCCAAACTAGTATAAATAGCTCCTAGCTTGGTATCAAATAAACTTTATCTTCTATTTTATATATTAAAGTATATATCTACTTATTAACTGATTAACCACTGAGAGTTGAATCTTAACCCTATTAAACCTGTTACAAGACTGATATATGTCAAGCCCACAATTGTCGATGGTTCTGATACTTCTCTAAGCCACATTCCGACCCGGACTCTTGTACCCGACCCGGACTCTACCATGGATGTTGAAATGCCTCTGGAGATCGAATTACGATTAAAGAAAGCTAAACTTCTAAAAAGGAAGTTTGTACCCAAGATAACCAATGCCAATAGAAAACGGCCAAAGAAGTAACACCACTTTATTATAAATATCACAACACTACTTCTACATTCAATAACCTGATTACTTATATTTATCACAATCAATCTTTATATCTATCACCATACTTTTATTATATTATCACCATACATATCAACATTATGTTATCACATTATTATCACATTCTTATATTCCCCAAACTAGTATAAATAGCTCCTAGCTTGTATCAAAAAAACATTATCTTCTATTTCATAATTTCAAGTACTTGCTTACTTACTTACTGATTAACAACTGAGAGTTGAATCTTACATACACTACTTAACCTATTACAAGACTGATAGTTATGTCAAGTCTGTAAATGTCGATGGATCAGATGTCTCAAAGATTCACGTGACCAGCCGGTTAGTCCGACCCGAAGTCCGGACATTGACGTAGACATGCCTCTAGAAAGCAAACTTAGGCTCAAGAAGACCAAGATCCAGAAAAGACGATTTGTACCACTCAAGAATAATCATATGAATCGGAAAAGGTCAAAGCTGAATAACACCACTTCGGGTTCACCTATTTCATATCGATAACCTGTTTATATTATTCATAATAATTATCATTATCATCATCATCATCATAGTTATTATTATATTTTTCACATCACCTATATCTTTACATTTAGTATATATATCCCTTAACATTAGAACAATAAACCATTATCCTCTATTTGAATATTAAATACTTCTTTACTACTTTGCCATTCTAATTAACCACTGAGACTTGAATTAGAATAACATTAAACTTATTTTTTTTTTTTTGTATGAACTGTAAGTTTATTAAATTATGTACAAATTATAAATTAGCCCGAAGGCGTGACTAAACTAATCTTTGGAACTGTTGACTTTGCCAAGGTCGAAGCAATAAGAACAGAATGGTCTTGTTGGAACATGTTAAAAGCCGCGTGAGAGCTCCATAGGCCATCTTCCATAACACACTGCCAATGGTATTTCCAAAGTGTACTAAAAGCTGAACCTAATAGAACCAGAATATCAGGCTTTAGACGTTTGGACTTAATAGAACAACGAGAAACCATGCCAGACCAGACGTCGTATTCGTTTTGAAAGTCGTCACCTATTTCAAGAAGCGAAATGACGTTGCACCAAAATTGTCATTTATCAAAACAGCCGACTACAAAGTGAAAAAGATCTTCTGAAGAAGACACTAGGCATATAGGGCAGGTAGCACTAGGAAACTTCAAAGGAGACCATCTATGTAGCTTCGCGCGATATCCAATACAGTCTTGTAGTAACCGCCACCAAGGTGTAAAAGCCTTACTGGTCAAATTAAGAGTCCAGAAACGACGCCACAAACCAGGTTTCAGCAAGCATCGTGTTGGTACAATCTCCGGGACCTTAGGAGGATAATCAAACTTTGAACGATCCTGATGCCAAAACCACCGAATCTCACGTGGGAGGGTACCAGCGACAGTACTAAAGTTCCAGGGACCATTTGGCACACACCATTTGGAGAGGTCAGGTAACCAACTAGGCGTTAGAAGATCACGCTGGGCCTGAGGAAGCATGGCATTCGGCAAAAAGCCAGTCGCAGCAAACCAACCTTCAAGGGGGAACAAGGCCCGAATAGTTTCACGAACCTTTGGCTTGGTAGACGCGTGATTATGAACCAGACTACCTTCTTCTTGATCCCAAGAGTAGATATCAGATATCAGATACCGAAGTGGAATACTTGATGGAACTAAGGTGGGAGCCCGACCATTGACGGCCGTGGATACAGAAATAACACATTGCAATGGAAGATCCTAGTACCAGCGGGAGCACCAAGTAGAAGAGAGTTCCAGTGTCGGTAATTTTGCCAGTAAACCAGAAAGATGAGTCATAGCTGGAATAGGTTGCAGACTTGACTTAAACTTGGTGGGAAACATGAACCATGGTAAAATAGAGGAGTGACCAGAGTATATTTGGAAGCATCGAACTATCCAGGGAGAGACAATGTCGGTTGGAGTGGGACCTGACACTAATCGTTGCACATATATGTGATGAAGACTAAAGCTTTGATCATGAATGTCAACAAGGCCAACACCACCAAATTTACGAGGTAAAGTCAGAGTAGACATTGCAGGCCTAGGCCAGAAAGGTAAGACGTAGCCACGAACAATAGACTTAACCGAGTCAAGCCACTTAGTTGGTATAGGAACCACTCGAAGAAGATGCCAGAGACGACTAAGGAGCAGAGAATTAGCTACCAGGCCAGAACCACGCAAAGAGAGGGGCCTACCACGAAGCATTTGTGTGTGCCGAAGTATCTTGACCCGAATATCTTCCAAAAATGATTCCAACTGACTCGTTGTATGATATAGAGGATAGCCTAAATACCGGACCGAACCCACAGAAGAGGAATCATGCCATTCGACTTTGGCGGAATTAGTGATGTCTACCCAACAAGCATGCCGAACACCCGACAAAGATAGGACGACAGTTTTGTCAAGATTAACTTTGGCATTAGAAGCAGATCCATAAGATCGAAGAAGATCCAACAGGATATCCCATTCACGAGGACCAGAAAGGAAAACCTCTAAGTCATCAGCATAACTCAAAAGCTTAAGCCGGGGAGGTGGATTCAACACAGATTGGCTAATAAAATCGCGATCGGAGGATGAAGGAGTATCCAGCCATACCGGACGCACCAACGGAGAGGAACTCGACCCAGCTATACCACTACGCAGAGAAACACCAGAAAGATCAGCACAACACAAAATTGACCTAAGGAGAGGTTCAAAGGCCAAGTTAAACAAGAGCGGCGAAAGAGGGTCACCTTGTCGAAGACCACGTGACTGGGAAATAGGCACACCTAACCAGCCATTAATGGATATAGATATCTCAGTACCAAAGAACAGACTACCAAGACAATCTACCAATATCAAAGGAAAACCAAACCGAAGAAGAACCTTGCGGAGATATTCCGGATGGACCCTATCATAAGCTTTTTCTTGATCGAGTAAAACTGAGACTTGTGGAAGATCAGGATCTACATTACGAGCATTAGCCATAAAAGTTTGGTTTAGCCAGCCATTGTCAGAGATTAACCGATTTGGCATAAACCCAGTTTGATATGGATTGATTAGTTGAGGCAGGACCACATTAAGACGATTGGCCAGAAGTTTCGTAAACAGTTTAGCATCGCTGTTGATTAGAGACAAAGGCCGCCAGTTTTTCAGCGTCATTGGATCGCCTTTGTTATAGAGCAGAACCATACGAGTCTGTTGCCAAGAGATTGGATACACACCTATGAGTGCATCATTCAGAATTCCTAATAGCATGGTACGAAAGTCAGCCGAAGTTTTGAACAGGTACTTGTACACCTCAAACGGAAGACCATCTAAGCCAGGACTTCTACCAAGGGGAGTGTGACTGACCAGATCTTGAAGAGTGTCCATAAGAATAGGTTTCACCAAAGATTCAGAATCATCAGGGGATAACACCACATCATCAGGGATACTAGCCAAGAGAGAGTCAACAGCTGCATCATCAATTAAATCGGGTGTGTATAGCGCCTGGTAAAAACCTCTTGCCTCCCGAATAATATCATCTGATTTTACTAGGACCAAGCCAGTAGTGGAACACTTCAAAGACTGTATAGTTTGCTTAGACTGACGCTCCTTGATAACCCGGTAGAAATATTTGTTGTTCCGTTCACCTAGCTCGTGCCAGCGAGTGGCAGACCGAAGCATGCATTCACGCGTTTCTTTCCGAATCCGAGTATCAATAAGCTGGTCGAGTTCATCAAGTTTGACAGTATTATCAACGTTACTGGGAGAGCCGTTATCGCCGGTGACATTGGCTAGCAGAAGAGTACGCTCATGTTGTAACGACGCGACCTTATTCTGGAAGCGACGTTTAGAACCACGAGTATAGTTTTGAGCACAACATTTAAGTGACGACTTAAGAGATTCCCAGATATCCTGAACAGGGACCGGTCCATCGTCTTGACTTACACCCGGATTATCAACACATAACACTGAGTCATAAAAGACCGCCACGGTTTTGTCGAGTAACGCCAAGAAGTCAGCATCATCCAATAAAGTTGGGTTAAAACGCCAGCAACCGGGACCAATATCAACACGGGCAGGAACAAGATCGATTGAGAGTAGACAATGATCAGAGTACGCCGAAGGGACTTTTCGATTCATACCGTTCACTAGTCGAGTAGCCAAAGATCGGTGACCAAAGACATAATCAATAGTAGTTCTAGAGTTACCCTGCGTGTGAGTTGGGAGACCAGACGGAAAACAATTGTCGAAATGACTACGAACCCAATCAAACCATGCCGAGACAGTGGAATGACTAGTAACCTTGACATTATGGAGATTCAAGTTGAGACCACCCATCAGCAACCAAGGAGTCGTAGATATGTCGGAGAAGAAAGGTAGAGATAGAAAATTGCTCAGAAAGAGAGGACGATCCGAAGACTGTGCCGGTACATACACAGAGGCAACACGACACAAGACATTATGTTGAAGATCCATTACTGAGCCAACAACACAACGCTCATCCAATGAAATAGCAGTGTCATCCAGGTAGAGACCAGAGTTAAGACATACAATGGCACAATACTTGGAGACAACCACCGAGCAACGAGGAAAAAGAAAGGTACAAAATTGAACAATTTGATCATCAGAAAGATGGGCCTGATGAAAAGAGGAAACTTCTTGAAGACAAAGAACATCCAGAGACAAAGAACGATTACGCAGAAAAGAAATAAATTCTTTTCGTATTTGAGGGCTCGTCGACTTGAAAATGCTGCGCGCATTAAGTGAGCCCAAGCGAAGAGGTTTACTTAACAATGCGCCTTATCGGCATTATGTTTAGTTTGGTTCTTAATATAGTTAATCATAGCCGGGGTTTTACCAACCCGAAGTTCAGGTTCGCCAAATTGTTTGAGCTTGCCTAGCGGTCGAGTAACAGTTTTGTCCTTTTTACTTATAGCATGCTTATTACCATTCACTTTACTACCAACTCCAACACCATGAGGAGCCGTACCAAGACCCGCAATCCCCTTACGGCGACCTCCAGCACCACGATTGTCACCAGGAGCAGGACCAGGAGTAACACCATCACTACGGTTGACACCAGCACCAGGACCAGGAGTAGCACCATCACCACAGTCAACACCCGAGGCAACAACCATATCAACGTCATCAACAGTAGCCGAATCATCCATAGCATTCACGTCATCATCTGCTATGCTATCAGTAAGATCAACCATGTCTTGGTCAATGTCAAATACGTTTTCCGCCAAGTCGGTCACAGTTGTCTTGGATGACTCGCTAACTTGATGGTCAGACTCCTCAATGATTTGTACATCCATATCAACATCTGGGGAATAATCCGCCCATTTTGAAGAAGAAGCGCCGTTAGGTTTAATCGAAGAATTTGCCTTCTCAGTCGAAATATTCTCCATATCACGACTCGTATCATTTGGAGTCTCATCAGTGCGTGGGTTACAGGAACGAAGATACTCGTGCAAGTCGATAGAATCCGAGGTTTTCTTGGTCTTACAAAACTTCGCAGTGTGCCCACGACCATTACATTTGAAACACACTCTTTTGGCAAGCTCCGGGCAGTCCTTACGCATATGACCAGCTACTTTACACCAATGACATACTGGAGCAGCACCCTTGTATGACGCGGCAGCAAAACAATCCCATTGTTCCAAGTATAAACTGTTTGACAAAGGTTGGACCGGCATTGTCTCGCCAAGATCGTTAACATAACCAGCGGAAACATCCAAGATAACGGAGATCTAACCCTCAAAGAACCCATGGTAGGTGAACTTTTTAATTTGATACACCATACCGTAATAACGCAATGATCTTTGAAGATCGGCCACAAAATTTTCTTCATCGGGAATACGAAGCATGCTTAGCTTGACGTGCACCA
Source organism: Mucor mucedo (assembly GCF_025094135.1). Lineage (NCBI taxonomy): Eukaryota > Fungi > Mucoromycota > Mucoromycetes > Mucorales > Mucoraceae > Mucor > Mucor mucedo. The sequence goes on along the minus strand of NW_026252335.1, from coordinate 224,679 downwards.
AGTTACTATTCGACATGCTATCACTTGAAGGAGATGCTTTGAAGCACAATTCGCCAACCATGACCCCAACAGATACAGCCTTAGTAGTACTAGCGGCATTAGAAAACTTCACTTCCACGAGAAGATCTCCAGAAGACTTACCACCGTACATGCTAATAGGTCGGACACCAGCAATTTTACCACAACTTGCTTCAATTGCGGTATAAGCATCAGCGCGAACCTTGAACAAGGCAGTGGGAAAGGAAAAAAGAACAGAACCAGGAGTCAAGGCTTGACGAACAATAGCTGCAGCTTTACGGGCCAAAATTTGAATCTCCAGGTCAACATGCTGGTAAATTACCGCACCAGAAAGTTTTTTTTTTTTTTTTTTGTATTAACAGTGAGTTTATTTAGCAATGAAAAAATTATAGAAAGCGAAAGGGAAAATTAAAAAAAAAAAAATATTTTTTAACAACCTTTGTCTTCGTGAACAAATTATGACCTTTTAAATTGGATGGTGTGCGAACCACCAATTTGGGAAGCGGACCTTTAACGCCTGATTTCGGGACAGAATGCTTACCTAAAACCGAGCGCTTGGCACCACCAACTTTTATAGCGCCACTAGTAACTTCGACCATCGGACCAGCCGTTGAAGAAGCAGGAGTGGTAGTATTCATGTGATTGTCAACCTCCATGGATACACTAGCAACAGTGGTTGCAAACTTAGAAGCTCCAGAGCCACTTGCTTCAAACTTGGGGGACGTAGACACGTCAGAAATATCTGTGTCCGAGTCAGACAGCACTTGAGCGTGGAGGCTCTCAACGGTGGGGGAGGGAAGATCAGTTGAGATCTCATCCATAACAGGCAGTTCTGTAACACCAAGATTTTTCTTCTTACAAAACTTGGCGGTATGTCCACTACCATGACACGAGAAACATTTGGTTTTAGCCAAATCCGGGCATTTGGACCGTGCGTGTCCAGCCAAACGACACCAGTGACAAACCGTGGGTGCACCTTTAAATGTTGCCGAAGCAAAACAGTCCCATTCCTCCAAGTACAAATTATTTGTAAGTGGCTCATTCTTGACCTTGTCACCAGAAGCATCAATATAGCCAGCCGAGATATCAAGGATAACCGACAGCTCACCTTCAAAGTACCCACCGCAAGTGTACTCTTTCACCTGGTACACTTCACCGTAATAACGCAGAGATCTTTTGAGATCCGCCAGAAACGTATCCTTGTCCGGAATTCGCAAAAGAGTCATCTTGACATGCACAAGTGTATTGTTGCCACTAGGAACGGAAGGAGAGCCTTTAAATAACAAGTTCTTGTAACTAACACCGTGAGTGATTGCCTTTGTAGTGCTTGTTGGCATTACAAACTTAACTTCAACCATGAATTCACCAGCAGAGCGAGTACCATAATTGCTAATAGGACGAAATCCCTGAACAGCACCACATTGAGCTTCAATGAGTTCATAAGCTTCTGTCCGATGCTTAAAAAGTGAAGCGGGGAACGAAAACAAAACAGAACCAGGCGTCAGTGCTTGCTTGACAATAGAAGCAGCTTGGCGTACCATAATCTGGTAATCAAGTTCAGGATGATGGAAAAGGGTGTTACTTTTCAACTTGAATTGAGAATCAGTCTCGGCAGAGACAGGAAGTGGACGCAGGACTTTCTTGGAGGCACCGCGAGAAGCCACAGTTGACCAGGAAACATGATCTTGAGTTGACATTGTTAAATGATCCAGAGGAAAAATTAAGAATGTCGATTTTAAATGTGCAAATACGAGAGAATGTTTTCACAAATGTCTTAAATGTCGAAATTGAAGGCGAGATCGAAGAGATTGGTGAAAGCGTAGTAATTGAAAAAGATAGAGCTGATTGAGACGCGTCGAATACAACAAAAATTTGAACGGATCGAACGATTTTTGATGTCGGATGGATGGGATAAAGATTTGGATGCAAATACCTTTTGTAAAAATTCTTTTTTTGTAAAAATTCTTTATGCGTTCACCGAGATATCGTCGAAACAAGTTTTTGGATGCAAATACCTTTTTTTTTTTTTTTTTGTATTAACTGTAAGTTTATTAGATATAGAAAGAAATTATAAAATTAGCCCGAAGGCGTCACGAGACTATCACTACGAACTAAAGGGGATTGAGTTTCTAAAGTATCAGCAATAAGTACCGAGTGATCTTGTTGAAACATGTTAAGAGCAGCTTGAGAGTTCCACAGATCACCATCAATCACACAGCGCCAATGGTATTTCCAAAGTGTTGCTAATCCAGAGCCAAGAATAACAAGCATATCCGACGATAAAGGCTTTTGGTTTTGACCGCAGAGAGATACAAAGCCAGACCAAATATCAAATTCAGTTTCGAATGTGTCACCAATGTTGAGAAGAGAGATCACGTTACACCAGTACTGCCACTTATCGAAACATCCTACCACAAAATGGAACAAGTCTTCGGAAGAAGAGACTAAACATATAGGGCAGCTGGCACACGGATACTTAGTAGGAGACCACCGGTGTAATTTAGCCCTGTAGCCTATACAATCCTGGAGTAGCCGCCACCAGGGAGTGAAAGCCTTACTCGTCATATCCAAAGACCAAAAGAGCCGCCATAAGGAAGGCCGAAGTAAGAACCGGGTTGGAACCACCTTAGGTATGACGGCGCGAATCTCAAACTTATCACGATCTGGATGCCAATACCAGCGAAGATCACCTGGACGTATACCAGAAACAGTAACCATGTTACCACGACCTTGGGGGATAGTCCAATGATAAAGCGCTGGAAGCCATGCCGGGAGCAGAACATCGCGGTTTGATTGATTATGCAAAGCTGTTGGAAGAAAACCAGTTGCAGCAAACCAGCCATCGGATGGATACAAAGCTCGTCGAACTTCTTTGACTTTGCTAGCATTGACGACACGTGTATTTTGCAAGTTGTCGGTAGACTGATTCCAAGAAAAGATATCGGAGACCAAATACCGGAGGGGCACAGAAGAGGGTACCAGTGTCGGGGACCAAGTATTAACTGCATCACCAACAGTTACAACACATTGAAGAGGCAGATCCAGAAACCATCGAGCAGACCATGTGTTGGACAAGGACAGTGGAGGAAGCTTCTGTAGAATTTTGCCTAGTTGAGCCCAAGGGACTATCCGTTTCAGTGAATTTTGAAATTTAGTCGGATATAAGAACCAGGGTAAAATTGAGGCATGACCGGTATATAACTGGATACCACGAACCAACCAAGGAGAAACAAAATCAGTTTTTTTCGGGCCGGAGATCAACCGTTGAATGTAGATGTGTTGCAAAGCTAATTGTTGTAGATGCACATCCACCAAGCTAACACCACCGAATTTTCGCGGGACAGACATAGTAGACATGGATGGCCGCGGCCAAAAAGGAAGTAAATAGCCACGAACCAGAGCTTGGACAGAATCGAGCCACTTAGTTGGAACAGACACCACACGCAAAATGTGCCAGAGCCGACTTAAAAGCAGAGAATTGGCAACAAGACCAGATCCACGCAGAGAAAGATTGCGCTGACGTAAGATATTGGAGTGCCGCAGTATTTTAAGACGAGCTTCATCCAAAAACGAATCGAGCTGCGTGGAGGTATGGTACAGAGGGTAACCAAGATATCGCACCGCACCAACAGAGCTAGAATCATGCCATTCGAGACCTTCAGATTGAGCAATGTCGACCCATTCAGCATGACCAACACCAGAGAGAGACACCAACACCGTTTTACTTAGATTTACTTTGGCATTAGAGGCTAGACCGTAACAATCTAATAAAGATTTCAAGACCGGCCATTCACCTGGACCAGTTAAAAACACCTCCAAGTCATCAGCATAACTTAGTAATTTGACAGGACGAGGAGGGTTCACCACCGACTGACTGATAAAATCGCGATCGGATGAGCTAGGAGTATCAATCCACACCTTTAGAACCAGAGGACACACCGCCGAAGACACCGCACCACCACCAAGAGAGACACCAGAGAGACCAGAGCACGCTAGAATGGACCGAAGAAGAGGTTCAAAGGCCAAATTAAAGAGCAGAGGAGAGAGAGGATCACCTTGCCGTAGACCTCGAGACTGAGGTATAGGCATTCCTAACCAACCATTGATAGAGATGGATATCTCCGTACCAAAGAACAGAGTACTTAGACAATCCACCAGCGTCAAGGGAAAACCAAATCGAAGAAGCACCTTGCGGAGATAATCCGGATGGACCCTATCATACGCCTTTTCTTGATCCAGCAGAACTGCCACCTGAGGAACATCAGGAGCCACATCACGAGCATTAGCCATAAACATTTGATTTAACCAACCATTGTCCGAGATCAATCGATGAGGCATAAAACCAGTTTGGTAAGGATTAATCAGCTGAGGAAGAACAGAATTAAGCCTATTAGCCAGAAGTTTTGTGAACAACTTTGCATCGCTATTGATGAGAGAGAGCGGGCGCCAATTCTTGAGTAACATTGGATCACCTTTCTTGAAAAAGTAAGACCATCCTAGTTTGTTGCCAAGAAGAAGGAAACACACCGATAAGAGCATCATTTAAAATACCTAGCAGCATCGTACGAAAATCAGCCGAAGACTTGAATAGGTATTTGTACACCTCAAAAGGAAGACCATCCAAACCAGGGCTTTTACCAAGGGGAGTATGACCAACCAAATCTTGCAGAGTATCCATCAGAATAGGATCTGTCAGCGAGTCTGAATCTTCTAGAGACAACACCACATCATCAGGAATACTTGCCAAGAGAGAGTCAACAGCTGCATCATCAATTAAATCGGGTGTGTATAGCTCCTGGTAAAAACCTCTTGCTTCCCGAATAATATCATCTGAATTCACCAAGATAGAACCAGTAGCGGAGCACTTTAAGGATTGTATAGTCTGTTTAGACTGACGCTCCTTGATAACTCGGTAGAAATACTTGTTGTTACGTTCACCCAGTTCATGCCAGCGAGTAGCAGAGCGAAGCATACATTCACGCGTTTCTTTCTGTAATCTGATTGTCAATCAGTTGATCTAGCTCTTTCAGTTTCGAGGAATCAACCAAGATACTTCCAGAACCAGACTGAGTTAACACAGCATCACTAGTGATAATGCCCGACGCAGTTGATAGCAGAATTGTACGTTCCTGTTGTAACGAAGCAACTTTGTTCTTGAACCGAGCCTTAGCACCTCTAGTGTACTTCCGTGCGCAGCACTTCAGTAACACTTTGAATGATTCCCATATGTCTTGTAACAGGCACAGGTTCACCCCCACCACCGTCACCAGGATTATCAACACAAACAATGGAATCAAAGAAGAGCGCCACGGTCTTATCCAGCAGAACCAGGGACTCAGCATCATCCAATAAAGTAGGGTTGAAACGCCAACAACCAGGACCAATATCAACACGGGCAGGAACAAGATCGATTGATAGTAAACAATGATCTGTATACGCCGAAGGGACTTTTCGAATCATACCATTAACCAGTCGAGTAGCCAGAGAGCGATGACCAAAGACATAATCAATAGTAGTTCTTGAGTTACCCTGCGTGTGAGTAGGAAGACCAGAAGGAAAGCAATTGTCGAAATGACTACGCACCCAATCAAACCAGAAAGACACAGTGGAATGACCAGTAACCTTGACATTATGAAGATTCATGTTGAGATCACCCATAAGTAGCCAAGGCGCAGTAGACATGTCAGAGAAAAAAGGAAGAGAAAGAAAATTGTTCAAAAACAGAGGACGGTCCGAAGACTGTGCCGGTACGTAAACAGAGGCAACGCGACACAAGACATTATGCTGAAGATCCATAACTGAACCAACAACACAACGCTCGTCCAATGAAACAGCAGTGTCATCCAGATAGAGACCAGAATTGAGACATACAATAGCACAATATTTGGAGACAACCACCGAACAACGAGGAAAAAGAAAGGAGCAGAATTGAAGCATTTGATCATCAGTAAGATGGGCTTGATGAAAAGAAGAAACTTCTTGAATGCAAAGAACATCCAGAGACAAAGAACGATTGCGCAGAAAAGAAATAAATTCCTTTTGAATTTGAGGGCTCGTCGACTTGAAAATGCTGCGCGCATTAAGTGAGCCCAAGCGAAGAGGTTTACCTAACATTGCGCCTTATCGGCAGTCTGTTGGAGTTTCTTTTTCATATGAATACTGGTATATGGCGGAGGCACACCCATTTTCTTCGAAGAACTAGATACTTTTTTCACACTACCGCCAGCAGGCTGAACAGTCTTTCCTTTCTTTGAGCCAAGAATTCGACCACCACCACCAACAGAGTTCCTTCCAGTTAGACTAGCACCAGCAATAGAACCAGCACCAGCACTAGCACCAGCACCAGACATATCACCACCAGCACCAGACATATCACCACCAACACCAGACATATCACCACCAGCACCAGACATATCACCACCAGCACCACACATATCACCACCAGTTCCATAGGAAACAGCACCAAGACTAATATCACCGACCTGAGACACCTCACCAACATCAGAGTTCACACCGGAACCACCACCAGACCCAGAGGCACCAACCGACACATCACTAGACGTACCACTGCCATGTCTTCATCTTCACTCATGTCATCGCACATGCTAGACCCGATTGTCTCAGCTGACTCGCTAACCTCAAGCTGCACATGAGGGACAGACTCCATGTCCACATCAAAAATTGTAGGTACCCGAAGCCCATTTCGAAGATTTGGTGCCTTTATCAAGTGTGGCAGCTTTTTCACCAGCTATAGAACCATGAGGATCAGCCGTAGATATATTAATACCATCATCTTTTGCGCGATTGCAGGCGCGCAGATACTCGTGCAAATCAACGGCGTCGCTGTTCATCTTTTTGGCCTTACAAAATTTTGCGGTATGACCATGACCATTACAACTAAAACACACCCGTTTGGCCAGTTCAGGACAGTCCTTTCGAAGATGACCAGCCATTTTACACCAATGGCACACAGGAAGAGCACCTTTGAAAGAAGCAGCAGCAAAACAATCCCATTGTTCCAGGTACAAGCTATTCGACAGAGGTTGGGCTTTTAATGTTTCACCAAGATCATTCTGATAACCTTCAGAAACATCCAACAAAACAGACACCTCACCCTCAAAAAAACCGTGATAAGTGAACTTCTTGATCTGATACACCTTACCATAATACTTTAGAGACCGTTTCAAATCGGCAGCAAAATTCTCTTCATCAGGTATTCTTAGCATGCTCAACTTGATATGCACCAAATTACTATTTGACATACCATCATGTGAAGGGGAAGCTTTGAAACAAAGTTCACCAACCATTACACCTGTTGAGAGAGCCTTTGTTGTACTTTCGGGGCGCGAAAACTTCACTTCCACCAGAAGATCACCAGTTGACTTACCACCATACATACTAAGGGGTCGAACACCCGAGATCTTACCACAACTGGCCTCAATGGCCGTATAAGCTTCTGCCCGAACTTTAAAAAGACGAGCCGGAAAAGAAAAAAGAACCGAACCAGGAGTCAAAGCCTGACGCACAATAGCAGCAGCTTTACGAGCCAAGATTTGAATTTCCAGGTCAATATGTTGGTAAATTACCGTACCAGAAAGCTTAGATTCCAAGTCTTGCACCTTAGAGCGATACATTGGACGAACAATTTTATTGGACGCCCCACGAGCAACAACAGTTGTCCAGGACAACCGATCATTTGATTCCATGTCATTCATTTTCAAAATTGGAATCAAGAATTGAAAATTCAAAATTGAAAAAAGTTTTTTGTTCGAAGATTTCTATAAATGTCGAGATTGTAGTCGAGATCGAAGAGATGAACGAAAGCGTAATAATTGAAAAAGATAGAGCTTGCAAAGACGCGTCGAATGCAAAAAGAAAATTGAATGGATGGATAGAATTCACCGAGATATCGTCGAAACAAGTTTTTGGATGCAAATACCTTTTGTAAAAATTCTTTAAGCGAAAGAAAGCCCTCCCTTGGATGCAAATACCTTTTGTAAAAATTCTTTTTTTTTTTTTTTTTTTTTGTATGAACAGTAAGTTTATTTAGCGACAAGTGAATTATACGTAAAACGAAAGGGGAAATTAAAATGGTTATTTTTTAACAACCTTAGTCTTCGTAAACAAATTATGACCTTTTAGAGTAGGGGGTGTTCGAGCCACCAATTTGGGAAACGTCCCTTTCACGCTCTGTTTAGAGGCAGGATGTTTACCTAAAGCAGAACGTTGTGGACTAAGACCTTTATCGGTCCCACCAGTTCTACCAACTAATTCTGCGTTTGAAGAAGGAAGAGTGGTGGTATCCATTACATGGTCCACATCTCCAGACACACTAGCAACAGTAGTTGCAAACTTGGAAGCCTCGGAACCACGGGAAACAATCTTGGGCGATGTAGATACATCAGAAATATCAGTGTCTGAGTCGGACACAATATTGGCATCAAGACAATCAGTTGAATCCAAGTCAATATCTTGGGATACTTCAGCCAAAACAGGCTGCCTAACAACGGAACGTTTTCCCCTCTTACAAAACTTGGCTGTGTGACCATGGCTATGACATACAAAACATTTGGTCTTCGCTAATTCCGGGCATTTGGAACGAATATGACCAGCAACATGGCACCAATGACACACAGAAGGAGCACCTTTAAAGGTTGCAGAAGCAAAACAGTCCCATTCGGATAGATACAAGTTGTTTGACAAAGGTACACTAGCGTGATATTCATCATCTTCATCCGTGTAGCCTACCGCCGTGTTCAGAATGACGGACATCTGACCCTCAAAGAAACCACCACAGGAATACTCCGTGATTTGTAATACTTGTCCGTAATACACTAAAGATGCTAACAAATCTTCCAGAAAGTTTTCTTGATCTGGGATATATAAAAACGAGAACTTGACGTGTACGAGAGTATTTTGAACGGAAAAATTCGTTCGAAAACCTTTAAAAATCTTGTCTTGAACAGAGACACCACTGGTGATAGCCTTCATAGTGCTACCATCATCCATAAACTTAACCTCCAACAACATGTTACTGTCAGAAGGAACCCCATAATAACTAATGGGTCTAACGCCGTGTAGAGGACCACATTGGGATTCAATGGCCTCGTAAGCCTCGAAACGATGCTTGAATACCTTAGCGGGGAAAGAAAACAAAACAGATCCATCAGTCAACTTTTGCTGTACGATGGACATCGCTTGCTGTGTCAAGATGAGAGCCTCTAGACAATCATCTTCGTAAATAATGGTACTTGCACGCTTGTATTCAGAATCAGTCTCATCCGAGACATGTATGGGACGAAGAACCTTCTTGGCGTTACTAATAGCTGCAATATCTGCCCAGGTAGATTCTGGTGAAATTGACATAGTTTAATGATCGGCAGTTATACGAAAATCTTTTCACAAATGTGTTGAATGTCGAAATTGAAGACGAGATCAAAGAGATGCACGAAAGCGTATTAATTCAAAAAGATGGAGCAGAAGGAGACGAATCGAATGCACAAATAATTTGAACGGATAGACAAAGATTTGATAACGGATGGATGCGAACAAGATTTTGGATGGAAATACCTTTTGTAAAAATTCTTTAAGCGAAAGAAAGCCTTTTTGTAAAAATTCTTTAAGCGAAAGAAAAGCCTAAAAAAAAATTCTTTAAGCCTTAAATTCAATATCCAATCACTGAAGGATCCAAAGGTCTGAGTAACCCCCAGATATGTTATCCCAGCCAAAAAATTTCAAAATCCAAATTTAAACGCCGATTCGAAAAGTAAATAGGCGCAAAGACCAATTAAAAAAACTAAATAATTTAAAAACAAGCAAATCAAATCTGTAAATTATCTCTAGCCGTTGTTTACACATTTTAAATACATACACTGTTTGTGATCTTTATCATATATACGTTGGCTTTGTCACATATCCCGGTACAGCCAAGTATTTTTCGCGTTGATATCATGTGGTTGTTGCTAAATTTGGTGGCGGTACGATTGTAGTAAGGGGCTGTTTAGCCAATAATCTTCCCGGAACCGCTGTAACCTGCAAAAGAGCCAATAAGACGGCTGGAAACGCTATAAGTGAGCCAGGCAGAACCAAAATCTAAGGCTTTCTTTCGCTTAAAGAATTTTTCATAAAGGTATTTGCATCCAAACTCTTGTTTCAACGATATCTCGGTGAATTCTATACATCCATCAGAAATTTTTATTGCATTCGATTTCTCTCTATCGGTTCTATCTTTTTTATTTATTACGCTCCCCTCCATCTCTTCGATCTCAGCGTTTATCGCGACATTTAGCCAATCCGGCAAAGATTTCAACATTCTCAATTCTCAATCTCCAATTTTAATTTTCTTTCTGGATTATTAAACAATGCCAGAAAATCTTCACAATTCCTGGGCAACAATCGTGTCCCGTGGTAATTCCAAGAAAGTTGTTCGTCCTTTATCTGTCCCTAAAAATGTGGACTCTCAATTTAAGTTACAAAGTAAGGTCATCTACCAAAGTGAAGACCTTGAAGGCCTCATCAGAATGCAGAAGGCTACCGAAATAGTGAAACAGGCCCTGACACCTGACTCCGCTCTTTTCTCCATTCCTGCTTCGTTAATCCAACATCGTACCGAAGCATATAAGCTTATTGAAACGCAATGTGGTCCTGTCCATGGTTTCCGCCCAATCAGTAATTATGGTTCCAGCTTAGATCGTGATCATTTGATTGAAGCCAAATTTGTTGATGACTCAAGTTTTGACAAGGCAATTTCTTCTGGTGTTACAATCAAGAACACCGTTATCAAAGGAACCCATTCAAATGATAGCGAAGTGAAGAAGCATGCCCACGTGAAGATATCTCTTTTATATATTCCTGATAAGGAGGATTTTCTTGAAAAGTTAATGAGGTCTCTTCTTGTTTACGGAGAAGTCTTGCAAGTCAAGGAGTACACTTGTGGTGGATATTTCGAAGGCGAATTATCACTGATACTCGATACGACTACCGGTTATTCTGATGATGATAATGAAGATTATGCCAATGAGCCGCTGTCAAATAATTTATATTTGTTCGAATGGGATTGTTTTGCTTCGGCATCCTTCAAAGGTGCCCCTATCGTTTGTCATTGGTGTCACCACGCCGGTCACATACGCTCCAAATGTCCGGAATTGGGAAAAACCAAGTGCTTCGCTTGTCAAGGTTATGGTCATACCGCGAAATTTTGTAAAAAGAAAACGTTTCAGCCAGTGCAAGCCCATACTCCTAAGGAGGAATCCAATATCGAGCTGCCTACGATTGTTAAACAGGTTATCTCCGATTCTGATACAGACCTGTCAGATGCGTACCAGCCTTCGAAGATTGCTGAAAGTGGTTCTTCAACGTCTAAGTACGCCACGACAGTAGAAATGGTGTCCATGGAAATTGAAGAAGACGAGGGTACATTACCGGTGACAGTTCCGACTTCCCATTTGGCTGGTAAAATGTTTGATGGTGGCAGAAAAATGCTAGGACAAAAGCGTTCCATTTTGGGTAAACAGAAGGCTATCAAGCAAAACTCCAAAGGTCCTGCTCCTAAGTTAGTTGTCCAGACGCAACATGCTCTTAAAGGTCACAAAATGTTTACGAAGACAAAGGTTGCTAAAACGAAATAGTTTAGCTTTCCCTTTTTTACTTCTATATCTAACTTGCTAAATAAACTCACTGTTAATACAAAAAAAAAAAAAGTGAGCCAGGCAGAAGACCAGAACCGCTGTAAACCAAAAAGCAAACTCGACAGACCTACACCGTACGAAAAAAAAAAAGGTTTTCTTTCGCTTAAAGAATTTTTCATAAAGGTATTTGCATCCAACTTCTTGTTTCGACGATATCTCGGTGAGTTCTATCCATCCTTCAAAAATTCTTTTTGCATTCAACGCGCCGTTGAATACTCTATCTTTTTCAATTATTACGCTTTCGTCCATCTCTTCAATCTCGACCTCAATCTCGACATTTAAAGAAATCTACGCAAGAAACTTAAATTCTCAATTCTCAATTTTCAATTCTCGATTCCAATTTTGAAAATGAATGACCTGGAATCAAATGATCGGTTGTCTTGGACAACTGTTGTTGCTCGTGGTGCCTCCACGAAAATTGTACGTCCCGTGTTTTCTTCAAAGACTCAAGACAAAGATTATAAACTTTCTGGTACGGTAATTTACCAGCATGTTGACCTGGAGATTCAAATTTTGGCTCGTAAAGCTGCAGCTATTGTTCGTCAAGCCTTGACTCCGGGTTCTGTTCTGTTTTCCTTTCCCACTGCCTTGTTCAAGGTTCGCGCTGATGCTTATACCGCAATTGAAGCAAGTTGTGGTAAAATTGCCGGTGTCCGACCGATTAGCATGTACGGTGGTAAGTCTTCTGGAGATCTTCTGGTGGAAGTGAAGTTTTCTAATGCCGCTAGTACTACTAAGGCTGTATCTGTTGGGGTCATGGTTGGTGAATTGTGCTTCAAAGCAACTCCTTCAAGTGATAGTATGTCGAATAGTAACTTGGTGCACGTCAAGTTAAGCATGCTTCGTATTCCCGATGAAGAAAATTTTGTGGCCGATCTTCAAAGATCCTTGCGTTATTACGGTATGGTGTACCAAATTAAAAAGTTCACCTACCATGGGTTCTTTGAGGGTGAGATCTCCGTTATCTTGGATGTTTCCTCTGGTTATGTTAACGATCTTGGCGAGACAATGCCGGTCCAACCTTTGTCAAACAGTTTATACTTGGAACAATGGGATTGTTTTGCTGCCGCGTCATACAAGGGTGCTGCTCCGGTATGTCATTGGTGTAAAGTAGCTGGTCATATGCGTAAGGAATGCCCGGAGCTTGCCAAAAGAGTCTGTTTCAAATGTAACGGTCGTGGTCACACCGCGAAGTTTTGTAAGGCCAAGAAAACCTCGGATTCTATCGACTTGCACGAGTATCTTCGTTCCTGTAACCCACGCACTGAGGAGAATCCAAATGATTCGAGTCGTGATATGGAGAATATTTCTATTGAGAAGGCAAATTCTTCGATCAAACCTAACGGCGCTTCTTCTTCAAAATGGGCGGATTATTCCCCAGATGTTGATATGGATGTACAAATCATTGAGGAGTCTGACCTTCAAGTTAGTGAGTCATCCAAGACAACTGTGACCGACATGGCGGAAAACGTATTTGACATTGACCAAGACATGGTTGATCTTACTGATAGCATAGCAGATGATGAGGTGAATGCTATGGATGATTCGGCTACTGTTGATGACGTTGATATGGTTGTTGCCTCGGGTGTTGACTGTGGTGATGGTGCTACTCCTGGTCCTGGTGCTGGTGTCAACCGTGGTGATGGTGTTACTCCTGGTCCTGGTCCTGGTGATAATCGTGGTGCTGGAGTTCGCCGTAAGGGGATTGCCGGTCTTGGTACGGCCCTCCTGGTGTTGGAGTTGGAAGTAAAGTGAATGGTAATAAGCATGCTATAAGTAAAAAGGACAAAACTGTTACTCGACCGGTACCCAAGCTCAAACAATTTGGCGAACCTGAACTTCGGGTTGGTAAAACCCCGGCTATGATGAACTATATTAAGAACCAAACTAAACATAATGCCGATAAGGCGCAATGTTAAGTAAACCTCTTCGCTTGGGCTCACTTAATGCGCGCAGCATTTTCAAGTCGACGAGCCCTCAAATACAAAAAGAATTTATTTCTTTTCTGCGTAATCGTTCTTTGTCTCTGGAGTTTCTTTGTCTTCAAGAAGTTTCCTCTTTTCATCAGGCCCATCTTACTGATGATCAAATTGTTCAATTTTGTACCTTTCTTTTTCCTCGCTGCTCGGTGGTTGTCTCCAAGTATTGTGCAATTGTATGTCTTAACTCTGGTCTCTACCTGGACGACACTGCTATTTCATTGGATGAGCGTTGTGTTGTTGGCTCAGTAATGGATCTTCAACATAATGTCTTGTGTCGTGTTGCCTCTGTATATGTACCGGCACAGTCTTCGGACCGTCCTCTGTTTCTGAGCAATTTTCTATCTCTACCTTTCTTTTCCGACATGTCTACGACTCCTTGGTTGCTGATGGGTGATCTAAACTTGAATCTTCATAATGTCAAGGTTACTAGTCATTCCACTGTTTCGGCATGGTTTGATTGGGTTCGTAGTCATTTCGACAATTGTTTTCCGTCTGGTCTCCCAACGCACACGCAGGGTAACTCTAGAACTACTATTGACTATGTCTTTGGTCACCGATCTTTGGCTACTCGACTAGTGAACGGTATGAATCGAAAAGTCCCTTCGGCGTACTCTGATCATTGTCTACTCTCAATCGATCTTGTTCCTGCCCGTGTTGATATTGGTCCCGGTTGCTGGCGTTTTAACCCAACTTTATTGGATGATGCTGACTTCTTGCCGTTACTCGACAAAACCGTGGCGGTCTTTTATGACTCAGTGTTATGTGTTGATAATCCGGGTGTCAGTCATGACGAAGGACCGGTCCCTGTTCAAGATATCTGGGAATCTCTTAAGTCTTCACTTAAATGTTGTGCTCAAAACTATACTCGTGGTTCTAAACGTCGCTTCAAGAATAAGGTCGCGTCGTTACAACATGAGCGTACTCTTCTGCTAGCCAATGTCACCGGCGATAACGGCTCTTCCAGTAACGTAGATAAGAATATCAAACTTGATGAACTCGACCAGCTTATTGATACTGGGATTCGGAAAGAAACGCGTGAATGCATGCTTCGGTCTGCCACTCGCTGGCACGAGCTAGGTGAACGGAACAACAGATATTTCTACCGGGTGATCAAGGAGCGCCAGTCTAAGCAAACTATACAGTCTTTGAAGTGCTCCGCTACTGGCTCGGTCTTAGTGAAATCAGATGATATTATTCGGGAGGCAAGAGGTTTTTACCAGGCGCTATACACACCCGATTTAATTGATGATGCAGCTGTTGACTCTCTCTTGGCTAGTATCCCTGATGATGTGGTATTATCCCCTGATGACTCTGAATCTTTGGTGGAACCTATTGTTATGGACACTCTACACGATCTGGTCAGTCACACTCCCCTTGGTAAAAGTCCTGGCTTAGATGGTCTTCCGTTTGAGGTGTACAAGTACCTGTTCAAAACTTCGGCTGACTTTCGTACCATGCTATTAGGAATTCTGAATGATGCACTCATAGGTGTGTATCCAATCTCTTGGCAACAGACTCGTATGGTTCTGCTCTATAAGAAAGGTGATCCAATGATGCTGAAAAACTGGCGGCCTTTGTCTCTAATCAACAGCGATGCTAAACTGTTTACGAAACTTCTGGCCAATCGTCTTAATGTGGTTCTGCCTCAACTAATCAATCCATATCAAACTGGTTTTATGCCAAATCGGTTAATCTCTGATAATGGCTGGCTAAACCAAACTTTTATGGCTAATGCTCGTAATGTAGATCCTGATCTTCCACAAGTCTCCGTTTTACTAGATCAAGAAAAAGCTTATGATAGGGTCCATCCGGATTATCTCCGCAAGGTTCTTCTTCGGTTTGGTCTTCCTTTGATATTGGTAGATTGTCTTGGTAGTCTGTTCTTTGGTACTGAGATATCTATTTCCATTAATGGCTGGTTAGGTGTGCCTATTTCCCAGTCACGTGGTCTTCGACAAGGTGACCCTCTTTCGCCGCTCTTGTTTAACTTGGCCTTTGAACCTCTCCTTAGGTCAATTTTGTGTTGTGCTGATCTTTCTGGTGTTTCTCTGCGTAGTGGTATAGCTGGGTCGAGCTCGTCTCCTTTGGTGCGTCCGGTATGGCTGGATACTCCTTCATCCTCCGATCGCGATTTTATTAGCCAATCTGTGTTGAATCCACCTCCCCGGCTTAAGCTTTTGAGTTATGCTGATGACTTAGAGGTTTTCCTTTCTGGTCCCGGTGAATGGGATATCCTGTTGGATCTTCTTCGGTCTTATGGATCTGCTTCTAATGCCAAGGTTAATCTTGACAAAACTGTCGTCGTCTCTTTGTCGGGTGTTCGGCATGCTTGTTGGGTAGACATCACTAATTCCGCCAAAGTCGAATGGCATGATTCCTCTTCTGTGGGTTCGGTCCGGTATTTAGGCTATCCTCTATATCATACAACGAGTCAGTTGGAGTCATTTTTGGAAGAAATTCGGGTCAAGATACTTCGGCACACACAAATGCTTCGTGGTCGGCCCCTCTCTTTGCGTGGTTCTGGCCTGGTAGCTAATTCTCTGCTTCTTAGTCGTCTCTGGCATCTTCTTCGAGTGGTTCCTATACCAACTAAGTGGCTTGACTCGGTTAAGTCTATTGTTCGTGGCTACCTCTTACCTTTCTGGCCTAGGCCTGCAATGTCTACTCTGACCTTACCTCGTAAATTTGGTGGTGTTGGCCTTGTTGACATTCACGATCAAAGCTTTAGTCTTCATCACATATATGTGCAACGTTTAGTGTCTGGTCCCACTCCAACCGACATTGTCTCTCCCTGGATAGTTCGATGCTTCCAAATATACTCTGGTCACTCCTCCATTTTACCATGGTTCATGTTTCCCACCAAGTTTAAGTCAAGTCTGCAACCTATTCCAGCTATGACTCATCTTTCTGGTTTACTGGCAAAATTACCGACACTGGAACTCTCTTCTACTTGGTGCTCCCGTTGGTACTTGGATCTTCCATTGCAATGTGTTATTTCTGTATCCACGGCCGTCAATGGTCGGGCTCCCACCTTAGTTCCATCAAGTATTCCACTTCGGTATCTGATATCTGATATCTACTCTTGGGATCAAGAAGAAGGTAGTCTGGTTCATAATCACGTGTCTACAAAGCCAAAGGTTCGTGAGACTATTCGGGCCTTGTTCCCCCTTGAAGGTTGGTTTGCTGCGACTGGCTTTTTGCCCAATGCCATGCTTCCTCAGGCCCAGCGTGATCTTCTAACGCCTAGTTGGTTACCTGACCTTTCCAAATGGTGTGTGCCAAATGGTCCCTGGAACTTTAGTACTGTGGCTGGTACCCTCCCACGTGAGCTTCGGTGGTTTTGGCATCAGGATCGCTCCAAGTTTGATTATCCTCCTAAGATCCCGGAGATGGTACCAACACGATGCTTGCTGAAACCTGTTTTGTGGCGTCGTTTCTGGACTCTTAATTTGACCAGTAAGGCTTTTACACCTTGGTGGCGGTTGCTACAAGACTGTATTGGATATCGCGCGAAGCTACATAGATGGTCTCCTTTGAAGTTTCCTAGTGCTACCTGCCCTATATGCCTAGTGTCTTCCTCAGAAGATCTTTTTCACTTTGTGGTCGGCTGTTTTGATAAATGGCAATTTTGGTGCAACGTCATTTCGCTTCTTGAAATAGGTGACGACTTTCAAAACGAATACGACGTCTGGTCTGGCATGGTCTCTCTTTGTTCTATTAAGTCCAAACGGCTAAAGCCTGATATTCTGGTTCTATTAGGTTCAGCTTTTAGTACACTTTGGAAATACCATTGGCAGTGTGTTATGGAAGATGGCTTATGGAGCTCTCACGCGGCTTTTAACATGTTCCAACAAGACCATTCTGTTCTTATTGCTTCGACCTTGGCAAAGTCAACAGTTCCAAAGATTAGTTTAGTCACGCCTTCAGGCTAATTTATAATTTGAAAATAATTTAATAAACTTACAGTTCATACAAAAAAAAAAAAAAAAAAGACCTACACCGTACGCAGTTTAAAATATTGCTACACCCTGAAATTCGGCTGGGATAACATACCTCGGGGTTACTCAGACGTTTGGATCCTTCATTGATTGGATATTGAATTTACAAATTGATATTCAGCAGCCAATATATTTCTGTTGCAAAGGCTGTTTTTAAATTTATTGGCCAATACATTTTGAATCCAAAGGCCGTAATTCAAATTTCTGGCCTTAGGCTTATGGGAGGGGACTGAAGAGCCAATAAAAACTTAATTTTTTTAAAAACTAGCCTATAGATTTGCTTCAAGTTAGTGTAAGCGGTTCTTTAATAGTGTGGCTATATTGATGCTTCTGGTGACAAGGTCAAGAATGAGCCACTCACGAATAATTTGTACTTGGAGGAATGGGACTGTTTTGCTTCGGCATCATTTAAAGGTTCACCCACGGTTTGTCACTGGTGTCGTTTGGCTGGACACGCAAGGTCTAAATGTCCGGAGTTGGCGAAAACCAAATGCTTCTCGTGTCGTGGTAGTGGACATACCGCCAAGTTTTGCAAAAAGAAGAATCTTGGTGTTACGAAACTGCCTGTTTTGGATAAGATCCCAACTAATCTTCCCTCCCCCACCGTTGAGAGCTTCCACGGTCAAGTGCTGTCTGACTCGGACACACATATTTCTGACGTGTCTACGTCCCCCAAGTTTGAAGCAAGTGGCTCTGCAGCTTCTAATTTTGCGACCACTGTTGCTAGTGTATCCATGGAGGTTGACAATCACATGAATACTACCACTCCTGCTTCTTCGACGGCTGGTCCGATGGTCGAAGTTACTAGTGGCGCTATAAAAGTTCCTGGTGCCAAGCGCTCGGTTGTAGGTAAGCCTTCTGTCCCGAAATCAGGCGTTAAAGGTCCGATTCCCAAATTGGTGGTTCGCACACCATCCAATTTAAAAGGTCATAATTTGTTCACAAAGACAAAGGTTGTTAAAAAATAATTTTTTCAATTTTCCCTTTCGATTTCTATAATTTTTTTCATTGCTAAATAAACTCACTGTTAATACAAAAAAAAAAGTTTTTTAGTAGTATAATCGGTCGTTGAATAGTTGTCCAGTCAGTCGGATTAGGGTTGGGAGTTGTGTACGAAGTATACATTGACAGCAGTCTACAATAAATAAACATGGAATAAAGACATACAGTTTGAGATTATTACAAAAAAAATATGAAATAGACTGGTGGTTTAAATTTAAGAAGGAAAATCATTTAAGAACTGTGTGGTACAATGCAATGGGTTTAGATGCCGTCAGGGGTCTGTAAATGGTATAAAGGTAGATGGTCTGCGATTTTAAAATTAATATTATATACTTTCAAATGTCAAATAGTAGCGAAAAAAATAGACTAATTGTACGCGCACCATACTTTTTGCTTGAAAAAAAAATCTCGCGCACCATTTCTTTCTGTCCGGTGTTAAGACACTGGTAATAGTTCTTAAAGGATAAGGTGGATATAGGTTATTAACACTGAAGTTAATAATAAAGTAGTTATGAAAGTGAGCACCAGACTGGAAGTAGTCAACTTAAGAAATCTTATAATATAAAGTTTTTAGGATAAGAAGGTAATCAACGATGATTTTAAGACGGCGTAAGTAATATAAATATAAACAAATTGCCAAGATTAAAAAGAAAAGTAATTATGTTATTATAAACAATATCTTATGTACGGTTGTAGTAATAAAGAGATTCGAGTCGAGTGTGAAAATATGAACTTTGAGTTAATTGTTATATGTAAGTAGAGACTTAAGATAAACAAGAAGTATGAAAATTGAGGGAAACACAAAGGAGTCAATTACAAATTATTAAGAAACTAGATTTTTAGTTAAGATAAAACTGGAGGAATATTTTTAAGAAAAAAAAAGGGCGTATTTATAGGAAAGATCCTATCCTGTGTAACACCAAGTCAATTTAGATTGGCTGCAACACCGGTCAAATAATAAAATTCCGGGTCGGACCAAAAATGATTTTTGCACATTGCACTTTTTTCCTGCGCACCATGCTTTTTTCGCTGGCGCTCCATACATTTTTTCGCTGGCGCACCATAGTTTTTTTCGCTGGCGCACCATAGTTTTTTTCGCTGGCGCACCATAGTTTTTTTCGCTGGCAGACTATACTACTTTTTTTTTTGTATTAACTGTAAGTTTATTAGATATATAAAGAAATTATAAAATTAGCCCGAAGGCGACACTAGACTATCACTACGAACTAAAGGGGATTGAGTTGCTAAAGTATCAGCAATAAGTACGGAGTGATCCTGTTGAAACATGTTAAGAGCAGCTTGAGAGTTCCACAGATCACCATCAATCACACAGCGCCAATGGTATTTCCAAAGTGTTGCCAATCCAGAGCCAAGAATAACAAGCATATCCGACGATAGAGGCTTTTGGTTTTGACCGCAGAGAGATACAAAGCCAGACCAAATATCAAATTCAGTTTTGAATGTGTCACCAATGTTAAGAAGAGAGATCACGTTACACCAGTACTGCCACTTATCGAAACAGCCCACCACAAAATGGAACAAGTCTTCGGAAGAAGAGACTAAACAAATAGGGCAGCTGGCACAAGGATACTTAGTAGGAGACCACCGGTGTAGTTTAGCCCTATAGCCTATACAATTTTGAAGTAGACTCCACCATGGAGTAAAAGCCTTACTTGTCAAATCCAAGGACCAAAAGAGCCCCCATAAGGAAGGCCGAAGTAAGAACCGGGTTGGAACCACCTGAGGTATGACGGCGCGAATCTCAAACTTCGCACGATCTGGATGCCAATACCAACGAAGATCACCTTGACGTATACCAGAAACAGTAACCATGTTACCACGGCCTTTGGGGATAGTCCAATGATAAAGCGCTGGAAGCCATGCCGGGAGCAGGACATCGCGGTTTGACTGATTATGCAAAGCTGTTGGAAGAAAACCAGTTGCAGCAAACCAGCCATCGGATGGATACAAGGCTCGTCGAACCTCTTTCACTTTGCTAGCATTGACGACACGTGTATTTCGCAAGTTGTCGGTAGATTGATTCCAAGAAAAGATACCAGAGACCAAATACCGAAGGGGCACAGAAGAAGGTACCAGTGTCGGAGACCAAGTATTAACTGCATCACCAACAGTTACAACACATTGAAGAGGCAAATCTAGAAACCATCGAGCAGACCATGTGTTGGACAAGGAGAGTGGAGGAAGATTCTGTAAAATTTTGCCTAGTTGAGCCAAAGGAACTCTCCGTTTCAGTGAATTTTGAAATTTAGTCGGATATAAGAACCAGGGTAAAATTGAGGCATGACCGGTATATAACTGGATACCACGAACCAACCAAGGAGAAACAAAATCAGTTGTCTTCGGGTCGGAGATCAACCGTTGAATGTAGATGTGTTGCATGGCTAGCTGTTGCAGATGCACATCGACCAAGCTAACACCACCGAATTTTTGCGGGACATACATAGTAGACATTGAGGGCCGGGGCCAAAAAGGAAGTAAATATCCACGAACCAGAGCTTGGACAGAATCGAGCCATTTAGTTGGAACAGATACCACACGCAACATATGCCAGAGCCGACTTAAAAGTAGAGAATTGGCAACAAGACCTGATCCACGCAGAGAAAGATTGCGCTGACGTACGATATTCGAGTGTCTCAGTATTTTAAGCTGAACTTCATCCTGAAACGCATCGAGCTGCGTTGAGGTATGTTATAGATGGTAACCAAGATATCGCACCGCACCAACAGAACTAGAATAATGCCATGCGAGACCTTCGGATTGAGCATTTTCGACCCAATCAGCATGACCAACACCGGAGAGAGACACCAACACCGTTTTACTAAGATGTACTTTGGCATTAGAAGCTAGACCGTAGCAATCCAATAAAGATTTCAAGACCGGCCATTCACCTGGACCAGTTAAAAACACCTCCAAGTCATCAGCATAACTTAGTAATTTGACAGGACGAGGAGGGTTCACCACCGACTGACTGATAAAATCGCGATCAGAGGAGCTAGGAGTATCAATCTACACCGGTAGAACCAGAGGACACACCGCCGAAGACACCGCTCCACCAACAAGAGAAACACCAGAGAGACCAGAGCAGGCTAGAATGGACCGGAGAAGAGGTTCAAAGGCCAAATTGAAGAGCAGGGGAGAGAGAGGATCACCTTGCCGTAGACCTCGAGACTGAGGTATAGGCATTCCTAACCAACCATTGATAGCGATGGATATCTCAGTACCAAAGAACACAGAACTTAGACAATCCACCAGCGTCAAGGGAAAACCAAATCGAAGAAGCACCTTGTGGAGATATCCGCATGGACCCTATCATACGCCTTTTCTTGATCCAGCAGAACAGCCACCTGAGGAATATCAGGAGCCACATCACGAGCATTAGCCATAAACATTTGATTTAACCAACTATTGTCTGAGATCAATCTATGAGCCATAAAACCAGTTTGGTAAGGATTGATCAGCTGACCAAGAACAGTATTAAACCTATTAGCCAGAAGTTTTGTGAACAACGTTGCATCGCTATTGATGAGACAGAGCGGGTGCCAATTTTTGAGTAACATTGTATCACCTTTTTTGAAAAGTAAGACCATCCTAGTTTGTTGCCAAGAAGAAGGAAACACACCGATAAGAGCATCATTTAAAATACGTAGCAGCATCGTACGAAAATCAGCCGAAGACATGAATAGGTATTTGTACACCTCAAAAGGAAGACCATCCAAACCAGGGCTTTTACCAAGGAGAGTATGACCAACCAAATCTTGCAAAGTATCCATCAGAATAGGATCTGTCAGCGAGTCCGAATCTTCTAGAGACAACACCACATCATCAGGAATACTTGCCAAGAGAGAGTCAACAGCTGCATCATCAATTAAATCGGGTGTGTATAGCTTTTTTTTTGTATTAACAGTGAGTTTATTTAGCAATGAAAAAATTTTAGAAATCGAAAGGGAAAATGAAAAAAAAAATTATTTTTTAACAACCTTTGTCTTCGTGAACAAATTATGACCTTTTAAATTGGATGGTGTGCGAACCACCAATTTGGGAATCGGACCTTTTACGCCTGATTTCGGGACAGAATGCTTACCTAAAACCGAGCGCTTGGCACCAGGAACTTTTATAGCACCACTAGTAACTTCGACCATCGAACCAGCCATCGAAGAAGCAGGAGTGGTAGTATTCACGTGATTGTCAACCTCCATGGATACACTAGCAATAATGGTTGCAAACTTAGAAGCTGCAGAGCCACTGGGTTCAAACTTGGGGGACGTAGACACGTCAGAAATTTCTGTGTCCGAGTCAGACAGCACTTGAGCGTGGAGGCTCTCAACCGTGGGGGAGGGAAGATCAGTTGAGATCTCATCCATAACAGGCAATTCTGTAACACCAAGATTTTTCCTCTTACAAAACTTGGCGGTATGTCTACTACCATGACACGAGAAACATTTGGTTTTAGCCAAATCCGGGCATTTGGATCTTGCGTGTCCAGGCAAACGACACCAGTGACAAACCGTGGGTGCACCTTTAAATGTTGCCGAAGCAAAACAGTCCCATTCTTCCAAGTACAAATTAGTTGTGAGTGGCTCATTCTTGACCTTGTCACCAGAAGCATCAATATAGCCAGCCGAGATATCAAGGATAACCAACAGCTCACCTTCAAAGTACCCCCCGCAAGTGTACTCTTTCACCTGGTACACTTCACCGTAATAACGCAGAGATCTTTTGAGATCCGCCAGAAACGTATCCTTGTCCGGAATTCGCAAAAGAGTCATCTTGACATGCACAAGTGTATTGTTGCCACTAGGAACAGAAGGAGAGCCTTTAAACAACAAGTTCTTGTAACTAACACCGTGAGTCATTGCCTTGGTAGTGCTTGTTGGCATTACAAACTTAACTTCAACCATGAATTCACCAGCAGAGCGAGTACCATAATTGCTACACAACCAGTTGAAAATCTTAAATTTTACTGAAATTCTGTCCCAAAAAGTAAATCCGTGAGCAAACTTTAATTTTTTAAAAAAATAGAAGCTGCCGATTGGATGAAAAACCAAAATACGTTATTAAACACCAGATGCATCAAAAAAAAGACGCTAAAAAAATATTGAGGATGCACAAAACCTTTAAATGGGTGTCCTTGAGGGGTGAGGATAGAAGGTCGTGGATTTGACCGTTTTTATTGGATAACAAAAGGAAGTGAACTTCATTTTTTAAAAAAAATGACATGTAAAAATTTCGAAATTATTCTTAAGGTTAATCTTGAGAATCGTTTTTCAACATTTCGAAATGTCTGTCCGTATTATGGAACCACCAAAGAGTACCAAACTTACACTTGTTAATTATTGAGTATTGAACATCATTTATCACAGTTGAATGCGACATGTCCAATAGTTCAACAACAGCCAGCTTGAACACCAGCGTACTTAGAGTTTCGTCCGATTTGACCGCGAGAAGATTGCCACCATCGTCCACCTGGTAGTTTGTGAAGATGCTTGCGTTGTCAGAAAGCACTTGCACTGGTTTTTCAACAAGTGTATAAACCTCCAGTTCGACGAGATCACCGCGTTTCAGCACATCCTTTCCAAGTAAACGACGCTTCCCACCTTCGCCAAGATCGAGATCAAAGACAGCCACCATGTTAAAAGCGACTCTCTTACCGGAGATGTATGCAGCACTACCATACTCCCGGTTGGCGTTAAAGTACATTTTCTGACCAAAACGACTAAACCATTCCCTCACCTTGGAACCACAAGTCTTCGCATCATTGTCCCAGTAACAACCCATCGACATTCCTCAAAGACAGCTCACAACCATTGATCAGGGCCAAGTCACGAGAGGGGTTTTGCTTGTTCGTTTTCATGATTATTGCACGAATGTACTTGTTAAACTGTTCATTCTTTTCAGTAGCCAAAAGCACAGGAGAAGCAAAACGAATACAATCCTCCACCAAGTGAATGATCAAGTGTGTTTTCAAACGATTGCACAGAGGACCACCTGTCTTGGCGTATGGAATGGAAGCACCATTAAGCTGTTCACCAGAACTAGCACCAGCACGAGAACGAACACCAGCACGCGCACCAGTAGCAGCAGCACCAGTAGCAGCAGCAGAAGTTACGTCTTCATCGTCAGAATCTTCACCTTCTTCAGGAGGCACAACATCACCAAACATCACCGATGGCTCATCTACATTTTCAGTTGTAGAAGCTTGATTGGCTCTACGACCGCGACGAGAACGCCTGTTACTTGGAATTGCCGTATGATCAAGGTTATCCAAAGCAACGATTGTATCATTGGCAGCCTTTTGAAGCATCTCAACAAATTTGTGAAAGTTGGTATGAATTTCCGACATATAGGATAGAGAACAAAGCTCACCAAGCTTATCGAAAGTATCGATGATGTTATTCAGCCTGTGGTGGGGATCGTTACGAAAAGTCAAGAATGCCCGGTCATCCTTAGCAAGTCTCAGTACAATTGGAATCATCTGGACCATAAGCTTGAAATCTCTTCCAAGGTAGCTTTTGTAACCCTTCAGATGCGTGGACAAGTTAGTGAAAGCCTTTGAACCGTAAGTACAACATAGAGAACTGATGACATCGACTTGGGTTTTGTTAAAACAACAATCGGCAGCCTTGTTGAAGGTGTACTTGATCAAGCCCAGACATAATCCATGCAATATTTCAACTGGCGTATCTTTACTTCGATCCCAAGAGGACAGACCCAGCAAGCCCTTACCATTAGAATCTTTGAAACCAAGAGTCATCAGATCATCAACAAAAATAAAGTGACCCTGTCTATCACGAACCCGGATCGAAAAATCAGGAATAGGTAAGTTGCTTGTAATAAATAAACTTTTCCAATGCCCTTTTTCCCTTGGAGCTGACACATATTTTTCAGGAGTGGTCCTTATATTTTGATTGTAATTATTGGCATGGCGGCACCAGAAGCACTTTCTACAAGCAAATGTAGCCGTTGAATGTTTTAAGCAAGTTATCTCGGCATGACGAGGATTGTCAGCCTTGATGAACAAAAGAGGAGCGACAACAAATACGTCATCTTTAAGGACAGCATCAAACATCGGCATACCAGTTTCCAGCTGTTTTAGATTACCAACAAGGGAAGGCAACTACTCCATGGCACTGAGTTTGTTACACCCACATAAAAGCAATTAGTTCAAGTAATGATTGGCAATACTTAGGGGCAAAGCAGCAGGATTCATTAACCAAGTATCGAAGCAATTCCATTTTGATATAGAATTACGACTACTGTCATCAGAAAACAAGTTATAAGAAACAACTCTAACAACCTCAACGTTCTTGGGAATAGACGGGTTAAGGACGTTGTTGACAAAGTTGGAGGTAACAGGCAATGGGTGCTTGTGGTCGTTGGCAGCTTTAATCATGTTATAATGATCACGAATAATATTAGTCTCATCAATAGTATAGCTCGGGTTACAGATGATTAAACGTTCAGGAGCCAAATTTTGCATGACACTGGTATAGGCATGGTAATCTTCCACTTCTAAACGGCAAACATCATCAAGATTGAGCTGGGATACATCACATGAGACAACCTTTTCGGAGAGATAGTACATGGAATCATTCATCTTGGTTATTACCGGGAAAAGGAACGCCTTGAGAATGTCGGATTCTTGGAAGAACTTGAATACCTTGAAGTAGGGACGCTGTTGAACAGGAACATTGATATCAGACAGACGAGAGATTCTATCCGACACCCACAATTGCCGAGGGTTGTTGTCATTACCAACAATTATCATGGGAGGCTGAAACAATTTATCCTCAATCCACTTTTTACGTTGACTAAGCTTTATACGTTGGTTACTCGTATAATCAGGAAGATCAGATAAATAGGGGGACATGATTGGATTGGCAATGAGAAGTCGCAGGTGTTCAGAAACATGGTTGATAATCAGATCAGGCTTGTACGGCTTACCAGCAGCGTCACGACTAGAAAGATCAATAGGTGTGGTATAAGGAATACCTTCACGGCTTTTCACATAATATTCAGCATGGGGAAGAATTGGAACAGTGCTTTTGGTAGATTTGTAAAACCTAGAAATACCATGGGGAGTAGGGTAGCCTTTGAAATCATAGTCAGTGTCAGTGGGATCCAGAGCAAGTTGATCTTTGTATTGCCGAATTGCTATTTCAATCAAGTATCTGCCGAATTCAAGGGTGGCTTTAATTTCTTCCTCTGAATACTTCATACTTGAAGGCTTGAAAAAGAGAAGAGCATGCATGTAATATTCATTTTTGAAAGGAAAGTAAGGGTTGCCATTAACATCATCAGGTACTTGAGGTTCATCATCATTGGTATTGGGGTTGATAGATTCACTAACACCAGGACCACCATCCAACTGTACTTCATCATTTAAAATGTCTTCAAAGGGGTCAAAGTCACGTCCGATTTCACTGTCAACCTCCTCAAAACCATGGGAGCTTCCGAAAGCTTCTTCAGGAGTTATGTCTGGTTCAGGCTCAGGTTCAACATCAATGTCTGTCATCATTGGACTAATAGTTTTAAAGGTAAGCATATACATTGGTTAAGTTTTCAATAAAAAAATTACCTTCCAGAAGGTGAATCAATATTCATGGAGGTATCTGCCTCATCTTGAACCTCAGGAGATGGATCAGTATTCATTGCTTCATTTTGAACCTCATTAGGGTTGTTTGCATTTCTAATGTTTGTGAGTAAATTTTCCAATAACTCTCTGATATATTACTTACGAGAGGATTGCATTCGCTACGTTTAGCCGGTGTGATTCAGAGCTGAGATGTCTTGTATAATTGCTGCGTCTATCAGTACCGTATTGACAAACATCACAGCTCAAGGCTCGATCTCGAATTTCGGCATTTAGTTCGAAAAGGTTATGAAATCTGTTTGTATGGTTTGACATAATTGTATAAAAAAAAGTTATAGTGATAGAGAAATATGTTATTGATGCCTTTATATACAAGTTTGGCCATTGAATATGACAGCTGTTTGCATTTGGCGCTAATAAATGATGACAGCTGTTACAGCTTTGGAGCTTAGCCCGAATGACACATGCATGTAATTTGATTGGTGTACAGCCGACTCTGGCGGCAATTTGTCACGCAACTCTCGCATATTTTTTCACGCTATCTTTCTTTTCCTTTTCCTCTCTTTTTTTTTTATTTTGTCTTTGACCATGACGTTTTGTTTGATTCTAAAGCGTGATTTATTGTAGTTTTCGTTGGAAGGGTTGGTATCTGATAGGAAATAGAAATACAAAATCATATTGATGACCTTGTCTTTTTATTTTAGTTACAATCATTGATGTACTCGCGTGTTTTGACACTAAAAGGTAATCATGATATATTGATAAGAACTCAGTTTACTCACAGATGTTTACTTTAGACTTCCATTAGAGATATCAAACAGATACGAGGGTACGTTTTCATTCTTGTTTGTAATAATTATTCCATGCTAACACGCGTTTTATTTTATTTTTAGTCCCTTTTTTCATGTTTTGAAAATGTAAGTTCCATCAACCTCTTCTTATTTGCAGATTATTAACATGATTTTCGTATTTTTAATAGATGTAATATCTTTTAACTTTAGTAAGGTAAGAATTGTCGCTGCTTTCTTTAAATTGTTTTACTTACCATCATCTTCATTATTTAGTTATAAAATGTATAAAACTGTTTAAGACCGTTTAAAAAGGTAAGCCCATCATTCAGCTAAAATATTAGGCAAAAAACTGACATGTCTTTTGTATAGTTTGCGCTTGATTATCAAATGCCTTTAAACGCAAATCTGTTTTGTCTTTGCCTGCGTTCGCCGCAATACGTTCATCAAATTTTGCCAGCACAAGCTTTTAAGCCCTCGTCATCATTTTAATAAACTATTTCTTTTTGGGTAAATCTTGATACACGGTCGATTTACACGGTCGATTTGAAGTACCGACCCAAAAATATTAAAAAGCATGACGTAGACATTAAAAAGTTCAAAAAGCGTGACGTAGACATTCAAAAGTTCAAAAAGAGTGACGTTTCATATTTGAGAGATCGTGTACTGAGCGTGTATTTGAAAAGTGCGGGGAAAGGGAAAAAAGATACAAATTTGGGAAAAAGGTTTTTGCATATAAGCAGTATCAACAAGAGCCATTCTTTGGTTGTGTGCTCCAGTATTTGCTTAAACAATAAAGTTTTGGCATTAAAATAGTTTTCTGAATTCTGCAAACAAACAAAGTGTTTCGTATGGATTAGTTAAAAAGGTACCCAAATTAAATAAATTATGAACAATTTGTAATTGAATTTGGCATAGTTTTCTAATGCAACGAATTGAAGATAATAAGGTAAAAAAAACATAGTGTGTGTGAAGTGATTAAAGCTAAAAAACATTAACTGTTAAAGTAAAGAATCTTTAAAATACGATACGAAATTAAGAAAAAATATAAACAAGACATATAAGTAATACGAATTTTTATTGAGAGTAAATTTTTTTTTTTTTTGAAGAACTAAGAAAAATTGTTTAAGGAAGCATTTAATAAAGGATTGCATAATCTTGTTCGCTGCAGATATCAGGGTATGATCGTCTTAAACGATCATGATCCATATCTACAACAGGTTTTTCAAATTTTTTTATACGTCCTGTTGGTGTACGATGGAACTCGACAACGTAGAAATGTGATGACGAGTAAAGAAGCGTAATTGGTTTTTCAACATTTTGAAGCGGCATGTTGATCAACGGAAAAAAAACTTGTGCCTCACGATTTTCTCTAAATTCTCCAGTTTCTTTCAATGGATATTTGACATACGAAAAGAGGATTACCGGACGTTCGAATGCATCGGCTACAACCTGTGGACAGCTGAACGTACTAAACCATAATATCTGATCCTCTTGGTTGAGACATGGTGATTTAGTAGAGTTCAACCGTTTGACCATCTTGATTCTTTCCAATTCGACTACCTTTTCATCAACTGGCTTATACAAGGTATCATGGTATTTGAGGTAGGTTTCAAGCATTTGATGTTTAACCTTTATCCATTTACTTTGGTCGTTAAATACCTCTAATGCTACAGCTCTAAAGCCACAATTTCCATCAGCCCCGACGTCATGAATTGCAGCAATAACATTTTTAGGTTGGATATGAATCCAATTAAATGCTACATCCTTTTTGGCATTACGGTAAGAAGTGACTCTAACAATCGTTTACATGTAAGTTTATATATAACGTTTTTTATCTGCATTTCTCGTACCGATCATAATGCGATGTTTCTTTTTCAATTTTCACATCACTTTTGGCATAGTTGGGGTCTTGAGAAACAAAAAGGTTCAACTTTCTTTTCTTTTGTTCAAGAGCTACCTCTCTTTCTTCGAGAAACAATTTTTTTCTTTTTCTTTCAAATTCTTCCTCTTCCTTTTCTTTTTTCTCCTTTTTTTTTATCTCCTTCAGCTGGTGTTCGTGGAATAGCTCCTTCGCAATCTTCAGTCTCTCGGTGCTACTTTTGATACCACGCTTCGACTTGCGTCCCTTTCTGTTTGTATTTACAGATGGGGGTTGCAGCTCGTCCATTTTAATTACTGGCTCTTTGATATCCAAATCGGCCTTTTCCAATACTTTAATAGCATCACTTACTTCTTGTTGCGTTCCCAAAGAGTTTATTTTGGTAAACATACCATGCAAAAGCTTCTCAACACGGAGAATCATCCTTTCTCTGTTGTTCTCTGGTCCCTCTTCTGTACGTTCTATAACAATAAAATATTGAGCGTTCCTATTTTTTTTACTTGTGGAATAATTTATTTAAAATTACCTTTGGACGGCAAAGGTGTGTCATTTTTAGCTGGCATACTTTTTCCATCCTCATTGCAGCACTCTTCTTCACTTTTTTCATCCTCATCAACTTTTGTTTTATAAAAAATATGAATTTGTGATTGCCAGCTTTTTATTTGTGAACAAATTACCTTCCTGAACCCGAATAGTGGTATCTACAATTTCGTCGTCTATTTTTGTTTTTGTTTTATCTATTTAATTTTAATGCAGCAATACTGTTTCTGTTTAACTCACCTTCTCTATCAAGATCATACCTTGCTTTTGCTGCATTTGTACTCGTAACTTCGGCCTTGACTTCGTTTTCCACATTCACTTCGTCTATTATTAAATAATTGGGATTATAACTTTATTAGTTTTCTATTTTCTTAAATTACTCACAATATTATAGGATATAATTTCATAAAACTTTTAAAAACACATATCGAACAATAATGATCATCACATACATTTAAGCAACACAACAAAAATTGTAGTGTACCATTTATAATATATCACAATTGATGAAGGATTTCATTTTATTTAAACATATTTACCGAAATAGCAATACAACAATATACAGGTATATCATACCCCCCCCTCATTTTACTTCCCATAACTGCAAGATAAAAAAAGAACTTACCGTTTTTCTTCTCGCTAACATTCTCGGCCATGGCTTTACCTTCATCTTTGTTTTCGTTAGCCTCTTCGTAATTTAAAAGGCAGACATCATTAAAACCATCTATATTTGCAAACATGTGTCTTTCTTTTCTTCTTCTATACAATACCTTCATCACGCTCAAATCTCCAACGTTCATCTACAATCGACAACGGAAGCACTCCGGGATTGTTACTGATAATACAAGGGCATGGTAGATTATATCTAACACGATCCCAGCAGTTACAGTCCTTGCCTTTGGACAGAAACGAATCTTGCAGCGAAACAACAAGGTTTGTTCTTATCTTATCCATCGCGAAACGGACAACTTTAAAGGCGAGATCTTTAAAGCGATAGTCACGACTTTCATCAAAAATAACAGAGCTGATACTTATTCTTTCTATTGCCAATCTTCTGTACCTGTCTTCTCTCTAAAAATTAAAAGTTGGATTATGTTATTTTAACACGTTTCCGAAGACAAATAATTGTAAATCGATCATACCTTTTTTTCGTAATACGCATGCATGCGCTTGGTTGTCAAGCTCATCCTCGAAGCAGATTGGCTTCCCAAAGCTTTCTTCAATCCAGAATGGAAACTTTCGGCTCTACCAGAAGTTCTATTTCCCATATGAACATGTTGGTTGGCATAAAATCCAGCCCATCGTTTCATTTCGTCCTCCTTCATCAAACTAAAATAGCAAAATTAATTTTGATATATAAATTAAGAGCATGTATAATTACAAATACTTACACGTCTCTCAAATAAGACAACGCTATCTGTCCATCTTCCTTAAAATATCCAACAGTTGTGATGATCTGCTGAAAATGATCACTTGCTTTTTGAAACGAAGTTAAATCCGAGCTATTCATCATAGCCTTAAATTCACTTTCGGCTTCAGCGACACGCAAATTATATTCTACCGAAGTGACCTTGCCAATAGCCAGCTTTGTTGACATCGTATTCCAAAGATGCCATGAGCAAAGCAGATGCTGGCTTTCTGGAAAAACTGTCTCAATTGCATTGCGTAAAGCTTGTTCGTTGTCAGTGACAATAACGGAGGGCAACTTGAAACTGGTTTCAGTCGGCCAAACAGCTTCCCTTAATTCTTCCAAAATCCATTGGTAAGTATCCTCAGTTTCGCTGTTCACAAAGGCGGCTGCAACGGAAAAGGTTTGTAAACGGTTTCCTCCTTTGACTGAGGAGGCGTTGCTGGTTCCAACAATGTTGACGAGGGACATTTTGTGGGCATTTGTCTTGTAGGTGGCGTCAATTGTTATAGCCTCGGGCCAGCGTCTAGCTTCAGAAATTGCTTTTTCGTGAATAAAAAACATTCCCTTTACTTCTTGGTTTTCTTTGACCTGGATACGAATAACGTACCCAAGATTTTCCAGCTCGGTGATAAGTGAATACATCTCTTTTCCTCCATTGTCGTTCAAATACAAAGATTGGATGTTCTGGATATCTTTTTTGATTATATTGTTCACATTCAAAGCTTTTAAGGTCTGATAACGTATATATAATGAGCACATGAGATATTTTGTGTTATTAATAAGAATACTTACATCCATGACACTGGTGACAGGGTCTTTATGTCCACTGGCCAAAAGAGAATAAATTCTGGCCATAATTTCGGGGCTTTGCTTGCGATGAATGGCATATGTGGTAACGTCTTGTGAAATTGGATGATTGTGGATCATATTATTCTTGGTTACAGTTAATCCAAACAAAGTAATCGAAGCAGGGCAAAGAAACTTTTGGGTACTTTTTTGATAGACTGTTTTTGTTTCAGGCACGGAAGAAACGTTTTGTGAAAGGTCAATAATTTCTTCGGTAACCTCATCAACAAGTGTCGTATTTTTCTTTCCAAGATCACGCTTAAAGCCACCGTGCTTACAGATGTAAGCATATTGACCTTTACCAGGATGAGAGTCTTTAATGGAAAAGACTACGTTGTATTTTTTTCCAAAAGTACTGATCGCATTCTTCAGTTCTTCCCTTGTTTCAAAGTGTTTATCTACAGCAAATGTACGATTGAATTCAGCATGCATGCTGTCACGCACATTTCTAGTTTGAGAGAACATTAAAATTAAAGCAAAGAGAAAGCAGTAGTGCCAAATTTGTTCATTACCCCACATATTTCAAATACACGCTCAGTACACGATCTCTCAAATATGAAACGTCACTCTTTTTGAACTTTTGAATGTCTACGTCACGCTTTTTGAACTTTTTAATGTCTACGTCATGCTTTTTAATATTTTTGGGTCGGTACTTCAAATCAACCGTGTAAATCGACCGTGTATCAAGATTTACCCTTCTTTTTTGGCATTTTTATGCTCTCAACAATATTCTATTTTTACATTTTTAAAATTTGGGAGCAGTGTTTATTTGTTTATTCGTGTGATTGTTGTGGGTCGCACAAAAATTGCTAAAACGAAAAAGGAATATTTCTGCTCGCTCCGTTTTTGGAAGATTTGAGAAAAAAAAAGCTGAGATTTTCAACTGGTTGTGTACTAGAAGAGTTCTTTAAGAAGTCTTTCATCGAGGACTGATTATCAATCTGTTTTCTTTTACGACCAGCGTTATGACCACTCTCATTTGTCTGTCCAGTTGGTCGTCCCCTCGTATTTTTGATACTGCTTGTATCCATGGCATGAATATTTTTTGGCTAATTATACGCGCACCATACTTTTTGCTTGAAAAAAAAATCTCGCGCACCATTTTTTTCTGTCCGGTCAAATAATAAAATTCCGGGTCGGACCAAAAATGATTTTTGCACATTGGACTTTTTTCTTGTGCACCATGCTTTTTTTGCTGGCGCACCATACTTTTTTTTCGCTGGCGGACTATATTTTTTTTCGCTGGCGTACCATACTTTGTGATGAAGAGAATCAATGTGGTTTTGAGTATAAGCTCATGCTTTTAGTCTAAATTTTATTTTGTTTTTGGGTTTTGATTATTATGAGATAAAATATAAAGTTTGGGAGAATGTTAAGGATTCGGGAAGCAAATTATAAAATTATCCTGTCTAGTTGTTTTGAAAGTAGTGAGACACGTCGTTGACACAAATGTCTCGGTGCGCGTCGAATACTTTTTGGTGTGAAAAGTTTAATGTTGGCCATTTTTTGACTTTAAAAGCTTTCTTCGTTTTGTTGTCGATTTGAGGTAAAATCATATAAAAATGACTGTTGGCAAACAAAAGTTGAATAGGATCATTCATTGTTTCGAAATCCAGACCAAGAAGTGGTAGAAAAGTGATTGAATCTTTGGTGTATATGATGTTTCCATCATTATCTCTCGACGTGATTTCATACTTATCGACTTTCGGTGTTGTAGCCTGTAAAATTACTGGTCTTTTGAAAGTGTCAGCAACAATTTGTGGGCATCCGTAACAGTCAAACCAAAGACTTAAGTCATCAAGACAGGGAGCTCTTGTTGATTGCAATTTTTTGAGGTATACGCTTCGTTTAGCGCATATGTGTCACGGACGGAACAGGAACAAGACACAGAAACTACTTGGCGACACGAGGGGGGCGATTGGTTAAAATAAAATATGTTAATTATTAAGAGGGGGAGGGGGTTAGGACTAAGATCCAGAATAACGTTTTTCTAATAAATAACTAGCATCTATTTATACTATTTCTTATACATGGGAAAAACTACGATGGGTTTAAATTATAGATTAACAAGGGACTTTACGGAACAGATACATGAATAGACTATTGACAAGGATGAGTAATTGAGATTTGACGAGTAGTAACAGGCTGGATTTAGTTGACATTGAATAATATGATGGTTCGGGGAATATTTATGGTTTGACACGGGCGGGAAAACTGGATTAGGAATAAAAGTAAAGGATGATCGGGAAAAGGTTTACTAAGGTTGAGTCAGACAGGAAGCGGGAGTAATATTGAGAGGCAGATTAAATATATGTTTTACAAGGAGTTCGGTGGCGGGCAAGATATACTGATATGATTTTTGGTACAAGGTTTTACAGCGAGTTTGGTAGCGGACAAGATATACTGATGTGATTTTTGGTACAAGGTTTTACAGGGAGTTTGGTAGCGGACAAGAGATACTGATATTGATTTCTAGAACAAGGTTTCACAAGGGGTTTGAGATCATGGTTAAGTTATGCAGGCACTAAACAGGGCGAGTAAGTTCATGACACGCATTCCCATTGGTGATATCGCCCAATTATCGATTAACGTTTATACGCAACGCACAGTAGAATCTGCAACTCCTTCTCGGGTTTTAAAAGATGCGTTTCACCTTATGGATATGTTACCATTGTCGCAAAAGCACGGGATGTATAGAGACTTTTACCGAAGATATCGAGAGACTCTATTTGTGTATGATCCAATCGATAAACAAAACGTTGAAATTTACCTGCGATCTATTGGGACAGATTTTGAATCGTATATGTCAAGTAATTCAAGTTTTATTTTGAAAAGGGTCAAAAGAAAAATTTCACCACCAGCTGAACTGTTTCCTGCTGTAAAGCTATTGTTTGAGTTGTACGGACCACTTCCTTGTGCCAAAACAGGATTACCTTTATTTAATCAAGAATGCGAAAGGTTTTCTAAGAACATTCTTAAATCAATTGAATTAGGGCGTGTTTCTGATAATGAAAATGATCCACCCTATTATAGAGAAATAGGGAAAGACAAGTATAGCCTAATGAAATATGCATGTGCTAGAGGTACCATTTCTGTCCAGGGATACCACCAAACCATAATAAGGAAATTTTTGTCAATCAACGCTGGCCCTCGTCTTCCTGATTCATTTCTAGCTGATTTTAGATTGTATCATAATATTGAGGTACTTTATTTGGCATTTGATAAGCACTTATTTTAAATAGTAACGTATGTAACATATAGGTTGGGGCCAGAAACAGGGAAGGTATAGTTCATAAAAGACATTATAGTCCTTGGGTCACTCAGTGTACAAATATAATGAGGCTCTATCTTCCTCATAATCCTGTAAAAAATTATACTATTCACCATATCGAAAAGCTCCCGGTTGACTTTATGGGGCAATCAGTGGAAACATTTCGTATAACAGCACTGGATATGTCTTTTTTGACCATGTATGCTATGAAGCCAAGCTTAAAACGCCAGGTTTCTTAACACCTTTCAACAGAAATGGTTAAGCAAAAATTGCTGCAGTTAAGCTTTTGACCTATTGTCAATTTTCCAAGCCAACGTTACTTAGCTCTAAATTTTGTCTATCGTTATCTAGCAAACAGACAACACACCCTCTTTGCAGTAGTACCGATTCATACAAAAGAAGAAGTAGTATTATATAATGAGCTGATTTCAACTAGAAACGAAGAATTATTCTTAAATAGACT
This sequence comes from Mucor mucedo, assembly GCF_025094135.1. NCBI lineage: Eukaryota > Fungi > Mucoromycota > Mucoromycetes > Mucorales > Mucoraceae > Mucor > Mucor mucedo. Next base: position 188,180 of record NW_026252335.1, on the reverse strand, counting down.
TAGTAAAACTCCTGATTTTGATGCTTTCGCTAAATTATGGTCCTCATTTGCTGACGGTGTCAATATATACTATAAAACACCAGAACATATAAGGCTTTATCATAACAAACGGATAGAAGCAAGTTTGTTTACTAATACGACCTTACTGAACGAGAATATTTGCAACACCGTCAAGAATGCATTGATTCAATCCAGCAGAATAATGAACCCTGTCACAGCTTTAAAAGCTCCTACACCTATAAATCATTACTCTAGTTAACAAAAAAATATTCTTCCAACAACTGTGCTTCTTTAACTACATAACATCATGAGCGGCATTTGCTTCCCTCTCCAAGCCCCATTTTAACTTTGTCACCGATTGTATCGAGTCGTGTAGATTTACAGACAATCCACGCCGCCTCACCTCGTATTCTCCTTCCGTGTGATTCTCGGCCTAATTCTCCAATTGTTGTAAATCAAATAGACACAAGGCTTCAACCGAAAAAGATAAAAAGATCACCTAGAACTTGTTTCGTCTGTAAGGATACATTTTTATGTAGTGGCAGATCAAAGCCACAATTATGCATGAAAAAATGCGGGTTGTGTCGTGATAACAACTGTCCTGGACGGTACAAAAGCACACCTTGTAAATTCATTGACAATGTTTAAACTAAACCAACTTTAAAACCCCCACTAATAAGTGAACCCTTGTTTTTTTTATTTTTAAAAAACAACCAAACCCATTACAGAAAACCTTTTTTTAACTTTTTATACTAAAAACATCACTCAAAATCTCTTTTTTCAAAAAAAAAAAAAATTGGGTGCCACAAGGCACCCATAAATAAAAGAATTAAATCATTTTGTTAAAACGGTCCCCACCTATGGGTATAAGGCCAAAATTCTGTAGTTGTCCTTCATATTCCCATTTATGGTTTTAATGTTTGTGTGTACAATGCCGCATGCAGATCGTAAAGTATGAAGCTTTGATGATAAAAATTTAGTATAAACTATTGATCATATTTAATAAATTGTCTGTGCAATGGATGGTTAATAAATTCACGAGCTAATGCACAGTTTGCAAACTTTAATAGGAAATATGGCATTAGGAATAATCCCCAATATGGAATCTTCATGGGATATATTGTAAAGAAACTTAACATATGCTTTTATTTCTTTAACCAGTTACTTTTAAATTTACTTATGGTTAAATAATCCAACAAAAACAAAGTTAACAAGAACAAAGGAAAATCTGTGGACAGACAAAGTGCAACGCCTGGAACTGAGAATTTCGAGAGATTTTTTTCTTGTATGTAACAGTGAGTTTATTCAACAAGATAGATATAGAAGTAAAAAAAGGGAAAGCTAAACTATTTTGGTTTAGCAACCTTTGTCTTCGTAAACGTTTGTGACCCTTAAGAGCAGGCTGCGTCTGGACAACTAACTTAGGAGCAGGACCTTTGGAGGTTTGCTTGATAGACTTCTGTTTACCCAAAATGGAACGGTTTTGTCCTAGCATTTTTCTTCCACCATCAACCATTTTACCAGCCAAATGGGATGTCTGAACTGTCGCGGGTAATGTACCCTCGTCTTCTTCAATTTCCACGCACACCGTTTCTACAGTTGTGTCGCACTTAGACGTTGAAGAACCACTTTCAACAATCTTCGAAGGCTGGTACGCATCTGACAGGTCTGTATCAAAATCGGAGATAGCCTGTTTAACAATCGTAGGCAGGTCGATATTAGATTCCTCTTTAGGAGTATGGACTTGCAGAGGCTGAAACGTTTTCTTTTTACAAAATTTCGCGGTATGACCATAACCTTGACAAGCGAAGCACTTGGTTTTGGCCGATTCCGGACATTTGGAGCGTACATGACCGGCGTGGTGACACCAATAACAAACGATAGGGGCACCTTTGAAGGATGCCGAAGCAAAACAATCTCATTCGTACAAATATAAATTATTCGACAGTGGCTCATTGGCAAACACTGCATTATCATCATCAGAATAAACGGTAGTTGTATTGAGTATCACTGACAATTCGCCTTCGAAATATCCACCACAAGTGTACTCCTTGACTTGCAAGACTTCTCCGTAAACAAGAAGAGACTTCATTAACTTTTCAAGAAAATCCTCTTTATCAGGAATGTATAAACGTGATATCTTCACGTGGGCAAGCTTGTACATTTTGCAATCAATTGAATAAGTTCCTTTGATAACGGTGTTCTTGATTGTAATACCAGTAAAAATTGCCTTGTCGAAACTTGAGTCATTAACAAATTTGACTTCAATCAAATGATCACCATCTAAGCTAGAACCATAATTACTGATTGGGCGGAAACCATGGACAGGACCACATTGGGTTTCAATAAGCTTATATGCTTCGGTACGATGTTGGATTAACGAAGCAGGAATGAAGAAAAGAGCGAGGTCAGGTGTCAAGGCCTGTTTCACTATTTCGGTAGCCTTCTGCATTCTGATGAGGCAGTCAAGGTGTTCACTTTGGTAGATTACCTTACTTTGTAACTTGAATTGAGAGTCCACATTGTTAGGGACAGATAAAGGACGAACAATGTTTTTGGAATTACCACGGGACGCGATTGTTGCCCAAGAATTGTGAAGTTTTTCTGCCATTGTTTAATAATCCCGAAAAAAAATTAAAATTAGAGATTGAGAAATGAGAATGTTGAAATATTTGCTGGATGGGTTAAATGTCGCGATAAACGGCGAGATCGAAGAGATGGAGGGGAGCGTAATAAATAAAAAAGATAGAACCGATAGAGAGGAATCGAATGCAAGAACAATTTCTGATGGATGTATCGAATTCACCGAGATATCGTTGAAACAAGAGTATGGATGCAAACACCTTTTGTAAAAATTCTTTAAGCGAAAGAAAGCTTCAAAAGTAATTAAATGTCATGGTCCGGAATCGAACCCGGACTAACTGCATGAATATCGCAGATGCTCGCCACATGACCAACAGCAACCAATTAATTCGAGAGATAAAACAACGAATTAAGAATAAAATAAAGAAATTTGACGATACTACAGATTTTCAACTGGTCCAAAATCCTTTGTTGTCGCACAAGTATGACCAATTACGAGCGGATACATGGGTTAGCTATAATTGACCAATTACGAGGGTTAATCTGTATCCTCCTCTGTAGTTCAGAATCATCCCACAGATGTAGTCCACTATGATCTATTGATATAGAATGGAATACAAGTGTTTACCCTGTAGTGGTCAATTATAGGAACAAGGCATAGTAGACGATGTATTTCACCTACATAGGAATCTCGTGATCTCAATCGTGAAAGCTTATTTGCTGGTATTTGACGTATAAAAGTTATTGATGACGAAAAAAGAAACTTCAACGAGTATCTTGATGAAAGTGGTAATGACCATAACAACGAAGCACGCAGAGGAAACCCTATGCCTTCGTCAACTAAAGGTATTTATTATTACAGATACCAATAAAAAAAAATCCGAAGCTAATGTTTATTTTTGTAGAACATACAGAAGACGAGCCAAAGAACAACAGAGAACGAGTGATGCTCCGTGTTGCATGGTATGTTTATGAAAATAAACTCGCTGGGAACACAGCAAGAAATCAGCGATGCCATCAAAGTGTTGGAAAAGGCTAATTTGGATATAAAACATCCAGAAATCAAAATGGATGAGCTGCAACAGCCTTCCGTAAATACAAACAGAAAGGGGCGTAAGTTAAAGCGTAGTGTCAAGAGTAACACTGAAAGGGTCAAGATTGCATCAGAGTTGTTTGAAGAGCATCAAAACAAAGAGATAAAAAAGAAAGAAAAGAAAGAAAAGAAAGAAAAGAAAGAAAAGAAAGAAAAGAAAGAAAAGAAAGAAAAGAAAGAAAAGAAAGAAAAGAAAGAAAAGAAAGAAAAGAAAGAAAAGAAAGAAAAAGAAAATGAAGCATTTGAGAGAAAGAGAAAAGAACTGTTCCTTGAAGAAAAAGAAATTGATCTTCAACAAAAAAAAAGAAAACTTACTATGTTTGTTCGCGAAGATCCCTCCTCTTCTGGTAGCGATATTAAAACTGAAAAATCAGTATCGCATTATGATCGGTAAAGAGTTGCATATTCCTATTAACACAATACGATTTATTTTGACTTATATCTACTTACTTATATTATTTAGCGTTATCACCTACCGGAATTCTAAAAAGGATGTCGCCTTTGATTGTATTCATATCAGCCCCAAAAATGTAACTGGTGCGATTCATAACGTTGGAGCTGACGGAAATTGTGGTTTTAGAGCTATAGCTCTTGAGGTATATAATGACCAAAGTCAATGGTTAAAGGTCAAACATCAAATGTTACAGAGGTATATTCAGTATCATGATACTTTATATAAGCCTGTAGATGAAAAGTGTATTGAATTAGAAAAGATTAAGATGGTTAGACGACTTAATTCTTCTAAATCACCTTGTCTCGAAGAAGAAGACCAACTTTTGTGGTTCAGCACATTCAGCTGTCCCCAAGTTGTGGCAGACACATTTGAACGGCCTGTGATTCTTTTCAGCCATGTTAAGTATCTCTTAAAAGATACAGGAGAGCCTAGGGTGAACCGTGAAGCACAAGTTTTCTTTCCTCTCGTAAATATGCCATTGAAAAATGACGATATGCCAATCACTCTTCTGTATTCGTCCTCGCATTTCTACGCAGTGGAATTCCATCCCACTCCCACTGAACGTTTGAAGAAGTTTGATAAACCTGTCATTGACATGGACCATGACCGTCTTAGGGCCCTCACAAGCGACAAAATTATTTTTTTAAAGATCCCGATTTAGGACTTTATTATTATTTTTTTTTTTATTTTTTTTTGTGAAAGGTTACAATTTTGCCAAATAGATGAAGAAAAAATTTAATGGATTTATATAGGCGATTAACAATAACATCGAATTTTCTCCAGTGCCAAAATTTTCGAAATATCCCAATAAAGGATTAAAATCCAACGACCCCAGAATTCTTCTATCAGATGAAAAATCAGCCAAATTAAGCTACCGAACTCACCAATGATTTTGATTTTTTTTTTTTTGATAAAAGAGTTGTGTTTGTGATCCTCTTCATTTTTCTTTACCAATTCTTAACTATCCAATTTTATTTAACAAAATACCTTTCCAAAAGTACACTACCAACGCCATATGGGATTAAGCAAGCACCAACGTTTTGATCGAGTTGTTTTCCGATTACGTTGTAAACGTGGGTGTTATTCGCTCACCTCAAGCAAAGCTGAATTTGAACAAGGCAACGGAAGATGCTTTTAATGCCAGTGACGCTATCAACGGTAGAAGGAACTTTGCAGCGATGAATAACAAGTGGATTTGCCTCTGTGATACGTTCAGAACCAGACGAGACGATGCTAATTCTACTGGTAGTGACCTCTTCAACACTGGGAGTTTCACAATCGGATGGAACAGGCAACATCGAGAATGCAATAAAACTGTAGTGGAGACTTTGTTGTCGGTAAAGTGTAGAAATGTCTGATTGCATAATCATATTCATATCATCATCAAGTCCAAAAAAAATTTATTGCGATTCAGCAACTACTGTAACAATTTGAGATAGGTTTATTTTGTTTTCTCTAGAAATAAAAAGTATATCGAAAGAATAGAGTCCTTGATAAATAATAACAGATAGGTTAGCATTTTGAGTGAACTTTATATTTTAATCGTTCAAAAAGGGTCATTAAAAAGCAATGTCATGGATTTTCGAAAAAGCTTTCTTTTGGAAGTCTGAAGTAACCTTTCACAAAAAAGAAATAAAATAATAAAGTCCTTAATCGGGATCTTTAAAAAAATAATTTTGTTGCTTGTGAGGGCCTTACTCATGTATTGCTGACGCTTTATTCATGTCACGATCTTAATCTATGGTTTTTTTTCCTTCTGGGTATGCAATTAAAGGTATGTATTGTAAAATAGTTGTAATATCAAGTCATAATTAGACCCAGTTGAGCCCGTTTTATAAATAATATCCATTTTCAACAACAAATAAAATCACAAATACCACATGTAATTTGGAATAAGATGGCGATAACAAACATTCATCTATTGATCAACGGTGTCATTTAGTATCATCGAAAAAATAAAGGCCAATAACAAAGCATCATCTTAAAATACAAAAACCAACGACAGTTTTTTTTACGTCGTATCCTGTGTAATATCGTAGATATCAAATGGGTCTTTAAGAATAATCAAAGTAAAGATAACCTTTTATTAAGAGCTGTGTCTAAACTAATAGTAGATTCAATCGGGATTTACTATTCAATCGTTTATCCATTTGAATTGAATAAATGTTTATCCATGTATTCTTATTCGTTCATAACAATCTTTCCATGATTACGATCTCCAGTCTGTCTACTGAGATCTAATATTGGATTTCTATTGTTTCTATGATTCAATACATCTGCGATATTACATCCTGTATCAAATCACCCAAAATACATGCTATAGTACATGATGTATTCTGTTAATAGTCTGATACACCGATATTGAGTGTCCCATGCACGCACAGAATATTGCGTGTATCATTTAGAAATACGTAGCAGAGTATACGAAATATTTTGTACCGTATTCTGGTTGCGTGGAGTATACCCAAGACAGTTTTAGCAGGATATTGTGAAGGATACGCCGTGTACCCTGTCAATATCACGGTAAAATCACAAAATTCTTCCAATGAGTGTTTTCTAATTCCTAGTGATAAGTAAGCGTTTTAAAATTTCTAGAATACAAAGTTACATTTCAAAAATTTACCTAGCAAGTACTTTGCAACAAATACGTTGTTACTTAGCATAAATTACCCGAAAAAATTAATCCTTTACAGTCCTACTACAGACAATTATTGAGATTTGAAATTGGCAGAAACGGCCGCTAGCCTAATACAAACATCGTCTACAAAATTGAGATTGATCGGACTTTTATTTCATTTAAAAATCAGTTTTTGTAATTTAAAGTCCGAGTTTTGGTCCTCCGGATTTAAAACACACATAGGAGGACGCACAAAAGTTGGCTCTTACTCGACTATCGCAAGTAGTTTTTGGTATTACCATTATTTGGTGGTTAGGAACTACCTGAACGTGTATTCTATCAAAACCACAAAATATAGACATTTGTTTTTATTTTGAAAGTTTAGGCTCAATTCGTGGAATATTTGAAGTAAAGTTGTTTGGGGAACTCTGGTCTATTATCCTTCAATATCCAATACTTTAGGGAATTCTGGTCCGTTATCCGACAAGATCCTATACTTTTGGGAACTCTGGTCCGTTATCCGTCAAGATCCGATAGCTTTTGCTATTCTGGTCCGTTATCCGATACAATCCTATAGTTTGGGATGATCCAATAACGTTTACCGAGTACCCTCAATAAATTAAAATAATCTAGAAACGTTAGTTGAATAGTATAAGTGTTCGTAACCGGTACGGAGATTATCGACGATGGTTACAGATTTAAAGAAACTCGAACTTCATGGCAGAACATCGTCAAACTTGTTTTGCACGGCGAAAACGTACATACATGGACTGGCAAAAAATATGTCCACGATGTGACTTTTTAATGTTTTTGTCGTAAAGTGTTGATGTCATCCGTTTTTTCATCCGAGTTATAATATTACCACAATCACTAGTACTGATATCGTAGAATGTGATTGTGTATATAACAATCCGTCACGATAACATTGGGACTAAAATAACCAGAAAACTCAAATATCATATATATAACCCATAGTGTTGGAACTTTTTGAGCTTGCACCGATCTTGCGCCAGTTCGAACGAAGCTCGAACCGAGTTTTTGTACACGAGCTTGCGCTACTTTTTTTTGGGTTCGAGCGAGCTTTAATCGATGCTCGCCCGAAGCTCGCTCGGCTAAAATGTGGATAGTAGTCACTTTAAAGTTAAGGACTTTGAAAGACTACAGATGGTATTTCCCCTTGATTTTAATCTTTTCTTCCAGCGAGATTTTAGGGCTTTCTTTCGCTTAAAGAATTTTTACAAAAGATTTTCGTATAGCTCCCGATCATTAAACTATGTCAATTTCACCAGATTCTACCTGGGCAGATATTGCAGCTGTTGGTAACACCAAGAAGGATCTTCGTCCCATACATGTCTTCGATGAGACTGATTCTGAATACAAGCGTGCAAGTACCATTATTTACAAAGATAAATGTCCAGAGGCTCTCATCTTAACACAACAAGCGATGTCCATCGTAAAACAAAAGTTTACTGATGGATCTGTTTTGTTCTCTTTCCCCGCTACCGTACTCAAGCATTGTTTCGAGGCTTACCAGGCCATTGAATCCCAATGTGATCCTTTACACGGCGTTAGACCGATCAGTTATTATGGGGTTCGTTCTGACTGTAACATGTTGCTGGAGGTTAAGTTTCTGGATGATGGTACCAGTATGAAGGCTATCACCAGTGGTGTCTCTGTTAAGGACAAGATTTTAAAGGTTTTCGAACGAATTTTTCCGACAACAATAATCTCGTACACGTCAAGTTCTCGATTTTATATATCCCCGACCAAGAAAACGTTCTGGAAGATTTGATATCATCTCTAGCGTATTATGGACAAGTATTACAAATCAAGGAGTATTCTTGTCGTGGTTACTTTGAGGGTCAGATGTCCGTCATTCTGAACACTGTGGTAGGCTACACGGATGAAGATGATGAACATTACGCTAGTGTACCTTTGTCAAACAACTTGTATCTATCCGAGTGGGACTATTTTGCTACTGCAACATTTAAAGGTGCTCCTTCTGTGTGTCATTGGTGCCATGTTGCTAGTCATATTCGTTCCAAATGCCCGGAATTAGCGAAGACCAAATGTTTTGTATGTCATAGTAATGGTCACACAGCCAAGTTTTGTAAGAGTGGAAAACGTTCCGTTGTTAGGCAGCCTGTTTCTGCTGAAGTATCCAAGATATTGACTTGGATTCAACTGATTGTCTTGATGCCACTATTTTGTCCGACTCAGACACTGATATTTCTGATGTATCTACATCGCCCAAGATTGCGTCCCGTGGTTCCGAGGATTCCAACTTTGCAACTACAGTTGCTAGTGTGTATGGAGAGGTGGACCATGTAATGGATACCACGACTCTTTCTTCGTCAAACCCAGAATTGGTTGGTAGAACTCGTGGGACCGATAAAGGTCTTAGTCCCCAACGTTCTGCTTTAGGTAAACATCCTACCTCTAAACTGAGCGTGAAAGGGACGTTTCCCAAATTGGTGGCTCGAACACCCCCTACTCTAAAAGGTAATAATTTGTTTACGAAGACTAAGGTTGTTAAAAAATAACGATTTTAATTTCCCCTTTCGTTTTACGTATAATTCACTTATTGCTAAATAAACTTACTCTTCATACAAAAAAAAAAATCTTTTCTTCACTTAACCATTTTTTTTTATTTATGCTCTAATAATTACAATTAAAATGGTTTGGACTTTTATTTAATTGTACAACCAACAAGCACATTTACCATAGAAAATGATACAGTGTTGCACACTATACCCAATTAAGCCAATTGTTTACAGCAACCATAGTAACATGACGTAGCAGAATTAATTTAAACTTTCATGTCCACAAATCCAAATGTATTAGGGGGTCCCAAACATCAAACTTTTTGTAAAATTATCGGGCGCTTTTTTTAAAAATTCCGGGAGCTTTTTTTGTGTGGGTGACTGTCTAAAAACCTTGTCACTTAGTCAAAGTACACTCTAGCACTTCTCTATATTAGTTCCTCTTTTACTCCTCTTTTACTACTCATTTACTTATAAATCTCTCTATAAACTACCTTTACAATGCCCAAAGTATCAACCAGACAACAAACCTTGAAAGAAATGAAAACTTTGCATAAGCACAGTGTCATCATTGAAGACGATAAACAAGCCGATGAGATGCACGAATTATTGAGCGGATTAGAAACGAAACGCGTTTTGAACAGTGGAGCAGGCATCCCTAAACTTAACCAGTACCGTGAGTTTTTTCTCAAGTGGGATGACGAAGAGTTTGTCAAGATGTGTCGAATGAAGAAGGAGTCTTTCTTGAAACTTCTTCGCCTTATTGAAGACCATCCTGTCTTTAACAACAATAGTTTTGTCGCCCAAACGGATGTTCATATCCAACTTGCGGTGACCTTAAGACGATTGAGCCACGACGGAACAGGCAACAGCATCGACCAAATTGCTACTTTGTTTGGGATTAGTAAAGGCTCTGTCACCAACTACACGCAACGCTGTTTCAAGGCAATTAATGACAACCTTGGACATTTGATGCGTTGGCCCAACAAGGAGCAAAGAGAATTGTCGGCCGCAGCAATCAAGAAGTACCACTTTTTTCGAAATTGCATTGGGTATATTGATGGTACTCATTTCCGTCTTGCGCAGAAGCCAACGAAGCATGCCGAAACGTACTATAACCGAAAGGGTTTCTACTCTCTGAATTGTCAAGTCGTATGCGACGAAAGGATGATCATTTTTGGATTGCAAGTAGGACATGTAGGTTCAGTGGGTGACGCCACATGTGTAGAGCATGCCAGCTTTATGGTAAATAAAGATCACCTTTATTTCACATGTGGTAATGGTGCAAACCATGAGTATCTTCTGGGTGATTCCGGATATGCTTCTACATCCATTCGTTCTTACCCCTTTCAGGAGACCTCAGGTACTGAAATCCAAGAAGTGCGAAGATTTTAACAAGGTACATTCTTCTGCGAGAGTTGCCGTCGAGAACACGATCGGTGTACTGAAAGGTAAATGGAGGATCTTGAAGAACATTCCTATCCAGATAAATTGCAACGAGGACGTGATGAAGATCGACGAGATGGTGTCTGTTTGTGCTCTTTTGCATAATTTCTTGATTACTGAAAACGACAATTTTGCTGGCGATTTTTTTGAAGACGTAGATGTAGGTCAGTCAAGAAAGGATGTATTGTTGCTTCAATCGTTCGACAACATCAAAAGTATTTCTGGTCGTACACTGAATAGATGGAGGGATTCGGTTGTGGATGCAGTACTGGCAGATTACACTGTACATTTCGCACGAAATAAAAAATAAAGAGATTAGATCGATGAACAGTGCATTATAGTTTTGAAGTTATGATCAAATTTATTATTGTAATGAATGAGGAATTGTAGAAGGTCATTACTGATATAATCAGGTAAATATTAGTTAAAAGAAAGGTTTTATTCAAAAGAAAAAAAAAACTAACGTCTAACTACTTCAGATCCATCATCAGAGAAATCATCGTTACCATCAAAGGCGGTTTCACCTTCACTCTCATCTCTTACTTCGAAGGCTCCTTCATTACCTCGAGCATCTTGAAGAGGTTCCCTCAACGATTGTCGGAACGCCGCAATATGCTGGGCGATCTCCGTAAAGGACGTCGTTCTGAAAGCATTAGTCCGAAGACTCGTCACCAACAGCTCCGTCATACCCAACTCGAACTCCCTCTGACTGTTCTCTCTCAGAACTTCGTCCCTTCTCAACTGGGCTTCACGCTATTCCGACGAGAAATCCCTCTTCATCCTCTTGTTTCTCATAGCGTGATCTGGATCTACATGAATACGATCAACTGACGGAATTTCAGGTCGAGGTCTGGACGACCCAACATTCACACGAGCACCACGAGAACTACGACCACCAGAAGCAGCACGACCACCAGAGGCACGAGTACCATTGGAGCTACCACGAACACCCCGGGAACCAGCATTGACACGAACAGCGTCCACTTCATCATCGTCATCGCTGAAGGCATTCGTGCCAAGGATTTCAGCTACTTCTCTGTCTAATGACATGGAACTACGACGAGTTCTAGGAGGATCGTCAGGAACCACAGGAAGAGAAGACGTATTATTGTCACCTGTAGGCTCCACAGACAAAGAGCGAGGAATCATGAATGGTGCAGGAGATGAAGGGCCAACAGAAGGATCACGATTACGAGCTGAAGGTTCCTCAGAAGCAGATCGAATTGGCTGAGTTGGTTCAAGCTCTTCGCCCTCACCAAAAACAGCACGGGTTTGTTCATCAATTGCCGTAATGGTGGGCTCTTTTCTACTGGAGAACGTATACTCAGTACCGCCAGGAGCACCATGGAAAGCTACGCAAACAGGTTGGGTATTAGGCCTATCACCATGCAAAGTCGACAATCGTTCAAATCCAGGACATTCGAAATCACACTTTTGTTCGATACTGGTGATCCCTCCACGAATATCCTTTTGTGTCAAACCAAAAGCAGTGCCATTCAACTTTCTCTCTATTTCACGGTACTTGGTAAAAAGACGTGCAACACTTTTCATAAGCTGATCCAGCGTCCAATCGGTGGGTATAGCCTTGTCAGCCAACAGTTTTCTCATCATACCCCTAATGATTTCACGCTTTTTGACTATGGTAGCAGCTCCAGGGGCAGCGTTATCATGTACACCGATGTATGCTTTAAAAAGCTTGATGTTTTCCTCGAAGTAACCAATCATCGCTTTGGCATGAGCAGGACTAGTGTTGGATCCACGTTGGCTATCATCAACAGAAGCTGTTTTGGAAGACGTTTTCTTGGATGTTTTAGCAGTAGTTTGTTTACGTTGACCGGGCATTTTAGTTGATATAATTCAGAAAATAATTTCAGAGAAAGAAGGTAAGTCAAATGTAGGATAAACGAGGTTTATATATGATAATTAGATGAGTGGTGACATTTGCATGTCATTTTTATGACGTAAAATAAAGAAAAATAAACTATTTATTACTTTTTATGGCAATTTCGTCATAATGTATGACGTAAAATCCACGGACGATAATTATCGTCCGTCATTTTTCTCGACCGATAATTATCGTCCGTCGTTTTTCTTGACCGAAATTTATCGTCCGTTCCTGAATTTTTGGCTGGGGAAAAAATTACGGGATTTTTTAAAAAAAATTTCGGAATTTTTATTTTTAATGTTTGGGACCCCCTATTATATCTATAGATGCAGTAATAGTTTGATTTTATTATCCGAATTTGGTGTTAAGGCTAGTGAAAAAAAAGTTTTCTTTTTCTTTTCCAACTTCTATTTCAATAAATAACAATTCTATTATCATAATTTTCTGTAATTAACATCACTTTGACGTGCACTTTGTGTAATAAAAAGAGCGAGCGAGTTCGAGCTATCGTATTCGCAACCGAGCCGAGCTTATGAAACTTCGAGCGAGCTCGAGCAGCAAAAAAACGCATCGCAGCGAGCTTCGACTGGAAAACAATCGAAGCTCGCTCGAGAGTTTCGATCTTCATTCCGAACACTAGTATCCATTAATTCATACACTATTTTTTTATACTCGTTATCAGAAGTATAATTATATCCATATATGAGCAAATGAAGCATTTATATTAATAGCTGTTCTATTCTCTCTCTGGGTAGTTAATTCATTGAGAGAACTATTATTATATTAAAATTATCGGAATCATAACTACGCAGTTACAAGGCAAGCTAACTTTCAGACACAAAAGTTACAAAAGTAAGGAACTTCAATGGGGGTGCGGGGTGGGCGGTTTAGGGGGAGGGGAAACCCCTCCACCTAAGACTACGGCCCATAGTATCTAACATGAAAAAGCTAATATCTTAAAAAATAGTATGCTTTCTATTTATTTTTAGCAGTGATAAAAAAAATTGGGGGTGTGGGGGGAGAGGGAACCCCTTCACCCAAGAATAGGACTCATAATATTTAGCTTTAAATTGTTACCTTCCGAAAACCAATATTCCTTTTTTTTACAGCATAATATCTTAGAGCATAATTTGTTTTTACAGCGTGATTTTTTTTACAGCCCTATATTTTGAAACGTTATTTTTTTTTACGTCGTAATATTTTTTAGCAGAGGTACAAAATTAGAGGCTGGGAAAACCTCTCCTAAGAATACGACCCATAACATTAAGCATTAAACTGAAAAAAAGAACTTAATTAAAAATTGACTATTTTCGAGAGAATCATGATATAAAAGTGACTTTTACCGAAAAAGTCATTCAAAAAAAAAGTTACTATGGAGGTTTCGTAGTAGAGGTTACACTTCGCTCCAGTATAGTAGCCAATAGCTTTAAGCATTATATTATCGAGGTTAGAGAAAAGTCTATGAACACTATTTCACAAACAATATGTCATTACTCGAGAAGAACTGAAAAATTGTTTGTTTTTGGTCGTTGAAGGGGTCGCCTTTGATATTAATATTTTGGATTATCAAGTCTTTTATTATGAAGTATAAACATTGAGCATACAATAGTTAATCATATGTATAAACAATTAATACTTTTGCGTAGATCAACGTTCTTGCCTGGTTCTAGGGAGGTCGTCTTTTTCCAAATATTTATACATGTATTGAGAAACATCAAATTTTTTTAGTGTCAAACTGATAATAGACAGTGTAGCTTAAGCTATAATGGTGCGTTGGTTTTATGATTAAGTAGTATATGTTAAGTTCTTTATTTCAAAAACAGGCCTGCGGCAGCACGAGGCTTTTTCAAAGCGCAGCGTAACGAACCATAGTTCTGGTCAAAAAATTACCGCAGCACAGTGAAGGTCAAAAGTTTTACCGAAATGGAGGTTTGGTTTGAAAAAGCCTCGTATATTTAAAAGAGTTAACTGTGAAAGAGGTTTTGTGAAAAAAAAATGCACTGGCTGTATATATATAAACAAAAGTAATACCCGCTATGGGATCCAAGCTTTATAAGGTATTCACTGTCAAGAAAAAAGTACAATATAAAAATAACATACTGTTCAACCCCGTTAAACATCTCAACATGTGAATGTGTGACTAAAACATGTTCCCGTCTAGGAAATCTATCACTTTTAGTCAATGTCAGACTTAGTATGTTTATAAAAGTAGACAGAAAGAAGATCTACCGTAATAATAACATGGCTCAAATAATAGTATGTGGTGTTACCCTTTTTGAATTACTCTTTTATCAAAATATGTAAATAAATAATAGCATATATACGTCGAATAAGAAACCATACTATACTAGTGTATTTATATCGGATAGATCTTTACTGCTCAATACCATTTTCAGGTTTTCCTGTCTTTAGTATTAGCCAATCAGATTTATACTTAGTGATCAGAAGAAACACTAAATCGTAAAGCTATTGGCTACTTTACAGAATCAGGGCCAATAGAATCAAAAGTTAGTAATAGGAGTGCCCCCAGACTTGTCAGCCAGGCCAGAAAGGGAAGCTTTGCGATAAACCTGACGACACTCGGTGACAACCAATGCCGTTTTACTCACATTCGTGTCGGTGACTCTGGTAATAGCGAAATATCCATAACATGTTAATTGGTTTACTGATATGTATTTATAGGTTGCACCCACGATGCAGGTGCTTTCAAGTGGACTGAAGTGTACACCCTGTTCTTACCACAACCACCAACATTTTTCCCTTTGGACGGTTACATTCTTGCAGGTTATTTATATGCTGATTATAAAGTTAACATATAATTTACTTATGCACCCTCTTTAGATTCTGCATATTCTCTCTGTCGTAATATAATTGTTCCATATCCCTCGAGTGAAGTATCAGGCAATTCAGACGAGGCTGTTGCAAAACTCAAATTCAACAACGTCCAATCTTCAGCAAGAATGACCATCCAAAGAGCCTTTGGAATACTCTCAACTAGATGGAGGTTCATAAAAAAACACGTCTTTATGAAGAACATTAAAGATATATGCCAAGTCATTACAGCGGCTTGTATCTTACACAGTTTCTGTATCAACATTAGGGATCCAGGGTTTAAAATGGACGAAGGAATCGGGACGGATGAAGCTGAAGAGGGGAATAGCGAAACAGCTCGAGAGTCTATTCGGACAAGAAGAGATGAGTTCAATCGACGGTTTTAACGTAGACAATAAAGAGATACCAAATGTAATTTAACAGATGTATACAAAAATAGAATATCTTTATTGATTGGGTCTTTGTTGATGTATAGGATTATGCAACTCGTTTAATCTATCACCGTTTCGTTCCAAAGCAGCTGTAGCTCGGTTTAAAGGAGCAATGATTGCTTCTCCCGTAGGATCTCTTCCTCCTAATCGTGAATCCATATACTCTCTGAACTCTCCAAATGTTTCATTACGAAGCTCATGCTCTCTATCAACAATGCGATTAAGCATAGCTTCAGTATCAGAGGTTGTCTTGGCTGGTCAAGAGCTTATGCTTCATCTTGGACGATGAGGTGGCGCAGAAGAAGAATTGGTAGGTTGAGGGGCGGGAGAAGAATTGGGTGGTGAGGTCGTAGAAGAATTGACAGGAGGACGAGTACTGGAGACGTGATCGGGAGGGGTGTTTCCACTCTACTGCGAGAAGAAGGTGGTTGCGATTCTTGAGGAGGAGCAGGGCGTTCATGTTCTGCAACAGGTATAAAAGAAGATGCAGCAGGAGCTGCAGATGATCCTTGATTTACACCATTATTATTATTAACAAATTGTCTGGAATGGGAAAAGTACACGTGTGGTGGCAAGATGGTAGGAAATGTTATCAAGATCTCTTCCAGCTTATCATAGACAACATCAGGTTCGAAACCTGCAACTTCAATTCCTCGTTCGCTCAATGACACTAACATTACACCTGTCCGACTTGCCAGAAAAATGACAGACGGTCACAATTACATGGAAGGAAATGTAAACCCATGATTTGCCTGGGAAGCTATCCATTACTTAAAATCACAACCCGCATACGAAAAGCATCATATTAATATTGATGATAGCTGGTTGGATACATATGATCAGTTAAGTTCAGAGTATGATCCAGTAGACGATATGGATCAGGAAAACGATGTTGCAAATCAAGATGGTAACGGTATTTCGGAAGATGACATACCAATTGGCGACAACGAAACGTTGTTTTCCGGTGAAGAGGTACCTGATTCCGATGATGGGACAGGTTTAAGAATGGCACCTGGCGAGAGATCAACTGCGCTCTCTTTACTAATGGATGACGACACGGATTTTTTTAGCATTTCCAAAGATATTCGGCGGTCAGATTCTCACTCCAATGCATAACGAAAAGCCATTATCATATGCTTCGATGATAAAATCTTTAGTTCGAAGTGCTGTTCGTCGAACTGTTCGTCACGACTATCTTTTTTTTATGGATAAAAAAAGATTGCTTTTAAATTTGGTAGGTGGCGTATCCACTATGATGCGCAAAAGTAAACCTAACAACAGAGGACTGAAAGCAAATCAGGTACTTCAAGACGATATGATCAGCAACAGTATTAAACGAGATGACGCTTTTAATGTTTTTAGTGGTGTTGGAAGTTCGCCAGCTTACTGGAAGACCGAAAAATGTAACGTAATGGCCATGATTCGTTAATTAGGCATTCCAACACTTTTTGTTACGCTTTCAGCTGCTGAAACAAAATGTTTAGAACTGATTGTTATTTTAAAGAAGCTCGTAGACAAAGATGACATTACTGAGGAGGAAGCTGCTAATATAGGTAGTGACGATATAGCTAGGCTCATTCAAGCTGACGCGCCTACGTGTGCCAGATATTTTGAAAGGCGTTTCAGACATTTGAAATCAGCATGGAAGCCACCTTATGGCCCATTCGGTAATCATAGTGTAAATGAATACTATTATAGAATTGAATTCCAACATTGTGGAAGTCCGCATGTTTATATGCTGGTATGGTTATCCAACGCTCCAATCTATGATGGATCAAATGAGGACATTGTACAGCCATTTATTGATCAAATAATAACATGCAAATTAAATCCTGCTGCAGACAAATATCCCGGATTATCAGAATTAGTGGTATCTCGGCAAACACATAGCCATACCGTGACTTGCTTTAAAAGGCCATTGAGACGAACAGGAAAAAAAAAATTGTAGATTTTGTGATAATTGAGGAATAAAAAGGTAGAAAATAAACGATAAAAATAAACAAGTAAAGAAATGAGACTCTTTAATCCTTTATTATAAGTTGGAGAGTTTGTCATGATAAAAATAGAGGTCCTTTTTATATTCAATTATTACTTCAAGATTTTTCCTGCGCAGATCGAATTGACTATTTACCCGCAAACTGGGAAATGGTAGAATTAGATTTAGAAATCAGTTACATATGAAACATAGCTTATTGTTATATACAAGGAGCTAGTTGACCCATATCCGGCACTTCTAGAGCATTATAGTTTATCCATTCAATGACAGGGTCCTTGATTGGATTACTAAAATAAATTTATGAGAAACTAGAAGATTCGGCAGCTACTCGACCAATCCAGGAACGATTATGAAATCTGATCTCAGTTTGACATATGAGGGAGCTGGTACTGTGTCGTACCAATAGGAATGTATTCGCAATATGGTACTTATAATACATAGGTTATATGTATTATAATTGAGTGACAAGATAAGAGTAATTGTATTCGTGGAATTAGGCGTCAAATACGACAGATTTAATATCCCTTTTTTCCCCATGAAACAGACGGTGATACTTTCACAATTGCCTGAGTTAGATGAGGGTGCGACCGATTCCGAGAAAGATCGACGAAAAGACATCATTGCTATAGCCAAAACTATCAAAACGTATTTCGCAGAAAATTTTGAGACTCTCAAAAACTTAAGAAATACCTTGACGTTTGATGATTTCGTTTTGTTGTTTGGTATCAACTATGACGAATACATTTTAGCTGTTAGATCAACTCTTTTTTTGCAGCAAAGTATTTTTGAAACGGGACGTAAATGAGCTGTTTATCAACAACTTCAATCCACTTATTCTCAGTATGCACAGAGCCAATATGGATATACAATTTATTTAGACCCGTACGCCTGCTGTATGTACATTGTAGATTATATTAACAAATCTAACAAAGAAATGACAAAAGTACTGGAGACCCTGTTGTCAGAAGGTGTCAACAAACCTGGCCCTCTAAAAGGTGTTTTGAGGTCTTTAACTTCAAAATAGTACAATCTGTGTGAGGTCTCATCTCAGGCAGCGTCTTATTACTTACTGCAACTCCCAAAGAGTGACACTAGCCGCTCTACTGTTTTTATTCCAACATGAAAAGAAGAAAACCGTTGCCGCATACTTAAACCTAGAATTGAGCTTCAAAAGTTAAACCCTAATTCAGAAGACATATACATGGCTGGATTGCTGGAGCATTATCAAAACAGACCCGACGATATTGCGGAATGTAATTTGGCTAAATTTGCTGCTTATTATTCATATTCGAAGAAAAGACCCAAATCGTTATCCAAAGAAAAATCAAATGCTGACGATGAATCTCAAAATGATGATCAAGAAAATGATGATGAGCAAGATGAAGTCAATAACACATGGTTAGAATTAAAGAAAGATATGGGTTTTATTAGAGCTAGAAAAAGATGTAGAATTATAAGATTTTTTAAACCGGATTCTGTGAAGAACCACTATGAGTTTGCATTTCACATGCTCATGTTGTATTACCCCTGGACCGACCAGACAAAAGATCTCCATAAAATTGATATACAGAATGTTTTTTCAGAAAATTTTGAACTCTTATTGGAATAACATCAAGAATTTAATGTGCTTGATGAGGGTGCTTGAGAAAAGTTTGCACAGGCAGCCATGAGTCAAGACAACGATGAAGACGAAGTTAGTGCAGAAGATGAAAATTCAGATTATACCAATAATGGATTCCATAATGATTTGAGGATGTATGCATCACCGGGTGAAAGTTCTGTAGATATCAATGATGAAATACACGGTTATGGTAACACTCTGGCACAACAAACTGGCACCAACCAGCAGACTGGCCCCAATCAACAAACCGCGTCAGCAAGTTCCAAAACATCTTCAGCATCAGCTTCAGGATACACAAGACCGGATAGGGTTGCTAATTTAGACTACCAGCTATTGCTTTCAAAATTAAATGTGGAGCAACGGAATTGTTTAGCGCACATAATGAATCAGGTAAGACACGAAAACAACGAAGAGATCCCTCTTCGTCTGTTTGTTACAGGTGGTGCCGGAGCCGGAAAAAGCTTATTAATCAATACAATATTTCAGTCTCTCATCAGACATTATGATGTTGATAGAGAGAGGGATTTAACCAGCAATTCAGTTCTTCTTAGCGCATTTACTGGCAAAGCGGCCTTCAACATTTACGGGCAAACATTGCACACCGCATTTTGCTTTCCAAACAACAATAATGATATACACAAACTTTCATCCGATGTTTCAAATACCATGACTGTTGTCTTGGCAGAGTTAAAAGTAGTAATAATTGATGAAGTCAGTCTTGTCAGCACTAGACATCTCCTGTGGATTGATAAGCGGTTGCGTGATATTTTTGGTCGTGCAAGACGATTTGGAGGTCGGCATATGCGTTTTTTTTTGGAAATTTTAATTAACTACCCCCGTGCAGAATTTGCGTTTTACAAAGGTTTTCCCACTGATCCTATGAAAGAACTTAGATTTCAAGAATTATGGCATTCATTCAAAGTTCACTATTTGACGCAGATAATGCGACAAAAGGTTGATGCCAGATTTGCTATTGGTCTAAACAACATGGCCAGTGGATTAATGACTGATGAAGATATCCAACTGTTCTCCAGTCGCACATTTTCTTCTATACCTGATAAAGCTAAAACCGATGGAAAAGAAATAATACGTCTGTATTCTACCAACAAAGAAGTATGCGAATGCAATGAAATTATTTTAAGTGGTATGACAACCGAAGTCCATGAGTCATTATGCTACGATAACGTTACAGTCGACAAATCCAATACTGTTCCAAAAGACCCATTGTTAGAAATCTTGAAAGATATACCACATAATAAAACAGGTGGTTTATCATACAATTTGCTTTTACGAATTGGTGCGCGCTACATGCTTACGATCGATGTTGATACATCCGATGGTTTAGTAAATGGAACATCTGGTATACTGGAGTAAGTTAATTTTGGATCACGTAATAATTCAACATCTTTATCACAAAAACCACTTCGCCTATGGTTATTGGTGGAAGATAAAAGATCAGGAAAAAAACAACGGAAATCCGCAAAAACAAGTTCAGATATGCCGCCAGATTGGATCCCTATTGATTACACCACTGGCAATTTTGCTATAAAGTTACATCGCAAAACCCCTGTTGTCAGAATTCAAAGGACACAGTTTCCAGTAGTCGTTGCTGAAGCGTTAACTGTGCACAAAAGTCAGGGCGGAACTTACCCCAATGTTTTATTGGATTTAAGTCGAACAAAGTCACAAACTCTTGAAAGATCCAAAATGTATGTGGCATGTTCAAGAGCAACCACTGCATCTGGTCTTTTTATCATCGCAAAAAAATTTGTACCTACAACACCGCCAGCAGCAACAGACGATATTTCAATAGAATTAGCAAGACTAAAAACGGTCCAGCTTCAACCAAAGTTTCTACCATTACGCTCGCCACGTACTAAAACTCAAATAATATCACACAACGTTCAAAGCCTGAATGCTCACGTCGATCAAATCATAAACGATACAACATATATGTCATCAGATTATATTCTACTATCCGAAACTTGGTCCAGCCAAAGTCAAATTTTTAGTATTCCTGGATTTAATGAAATTTCAAGAGTAGATACAAAAGAGTCGGACTCTTCTAGGGCTTATGGGGCATTGTGCTTAATAAGTGATTCCGCTGCGGTGAAGCTAATAACCCCAATCATTAAAAGACAATTGTTGAACCAGTCAAATGATGGAAGTATATCTATTGCTGGATTTCAGAGTGCAGAATTATTAATTTTGTCCGTTTACAAATCACCGGGTTATAGCACTGACGATGCTTTGGCTGCAATCGAATCTTGCTTAAAGGTGACGAATCAAATAATTTTGGCTGGCGACTTTAATATAAATTTCAACAATGAGTCTCCAGACAAAACAAAACTATGCCATGTTCTTCAAAAATAGTACTTAAAATCGGCAATCTCGTCTGACGTATTCTTTACAACAAACAATGGTACATTTATTGATAATATTTTTGCCAATTTTACAGTTCAAGAGGGAGGTCGATACATATCATTAACAAGCTATCATGACCCTTTATATGTTAAGTTTTAAATTCTCTTCCGTCAAAATTATTCATTATATGTAGCCTCAATTATGTACTATGTTATCCTTTATGAAATAAAATTATACATCACGTGATATGAATAGTGCTTCCCATCGGATTAGAAAAAATGCCCCCGGCAAGACTGATTAGCTTTGAGTGAGGCCGGATCTTTTAAATAATTTTTTTGTTTCATCTCTGTTAACCTCCCTGTCCCAACCACAACTATGGTACTAAAAGTGCTTCTCCCTTTACTCCATTGAGTACCTTCGTCTCCATCGACGTTTTGATTTGTGACGAGCTACCTATCTTTTCCAATGTCAGCAAGCTTTGCTTTGACATGCTTTCACCAAAGCTCAATACTAGGTTCACGTTTAATGGTAACGAAGACTCGTACCCGTTTGCTCTCGAGACTGCTGATTTTACTCGCATCACAACCATCATGAATGTGTCACTTCGTGCAATTCCTGCGGATTTCAGCGGCTCGTTGGCTGGTGCCAATCGGGATAATGTCAGATATATCTATCGTTTGGTGGACTGGATTGCCTGGTTGGTGCATGTGACTCTACGATTGTTACCCCACTCAAGCAACCACAGGATTTATCGCTCTGACTCGTGGTATTCAGTTGGGTTTGCAATGGTCGACATCCAAATCAGAAGAGAACAGTTGATGCACGGATCCTTTCAATCGTTTCTTGCTACAGTTGTAACAAGATTATTTGTTCTTTATTATAGCACCGTGATTGACATCCCAACAGGCATTGATGCAACCGAGTTTTCATATAAAACAAAATAATGTAATTTTTAAATTTTCACTTGTTTCGACAATAAAGATGAAAAATGTTTCACAGTAATATACGACAAGTTATGGTTTGGCATACCGGAAAATGACCAATTTTTTAACCAGAGACAACTTTAAAACTGGCCTGGAAGGGTGGACTTGACTTGAGCTGCTACTGTTGGAGTATCCGTAAGTAGACGCTCTTGAGCTGTCAAATCAACCAACCATTCCTGATTTGTTTTTTGAAGGCGCCTCCGCACCTGCTTTAACGGAAGTAGCAATACCTCCATAATTCAACGTATTTACATTGGAGGCAGGATTATTGGCAACCACAACCACTTATACAGCAATCAGGGGCAACTTGTCTTCTTGTCAAACACCAGAGAAGATTAAGAATAAGAAGGAGAACAATCGATTAGTTTTGATGCTGATGTGGTGATCTGCTATATTATTGCTACATTAAATAAATCCATATCTATGATATCAATACATTAAGAATGATTAAGGAATGAATTACCCAAATTAGATCGTTGGTAATATCATATCACAAGGTTACCAAAACACAGTGACTAAAGCTTACTAAAGATATGGAAGTACAATGTGTCTAAGATGACAGTAATTCCAAGTGCAACATATTTAAAAAATAAGCAGTTAAAGGTAACAGGATACAAACAGGGAAAATGATAACAACGTCAAAGATAGTGACATAGCAGATAGTCTTTTGTATATAAATACTTGTTCATTTTATTTAATAATAAAGACAATCTTATAAACAGTTTCGAGTTATTCATAAGCTGCCTTATAATTTTACGTACCTCTAAACACAACAGCTGATTTTGCTTGCAAAAACGTTCTTGCGAAAACATTCTTGTAGTAGTGTCGTTTGACACACTATCCAAATACGTTTAAATTGTGCCAGTACAGTAGTCGCTCGATTTAAGGGTGACAAAAAATTTCGGAAATCTCACCCTTAAATAGAAAATACCCTTAAATCGAAAAGCGTGACTATTTTAAACAGAAGTCACTACGCCATTTTTAACCGTGAAATATGATCATTACTGCGAAATATTTATTTTTATTCGGACATTAGGGACGCTCAAATAAAATCGAGCCTCCAGGTTCCAGCTTCCAGCAAAATTTTAGATAAATTCTATTGGCCAAGCATTTTCCGATTTCTTTTTGTGATTTCTTAAATTTGCTGGAGCAAAAAGTGCTCCAGCAAAATAAAAATTAATTCCAGCTTTTTTTTCGTCCAATAACATTTTGGTATTTCGTTACATGATGTAAGGCTATCAAGCATGACATAATTTATTACTTTAGTCTTTTCCACTTCAACAACACTTTTATCATTATTATGCCTCTCTTGTCAACTAAAAAACGTCTCATGGAAGACGTTAAAAAAAATGCTGTTTTTCTTCATTACAAAATATGAACGAGAAACCAAGTCGACCGAAGTAGATCGTCGCATAATCGCAATGACAAAACAGAATCTGGAAACAATGGCAGCTTTTTACCTTACTTTACAAACCGAAAGATACAGCGTAAAAAAAAACTGGGGTACTCGTATTCGTACTGGCACATATCTCGATTTATTAAACGAAGGTAGAGAAAGTGTCTTTAAAAGTAAAATAAGGATGAGTAAAGAAGCCTTCAAAGACGCAGTCAGAGCGTTTGGTGATTATGAGGAGTTCGAGAACTTCACGAAAGAGAAAATTGAGCTCCATTTCTTGATCACTTTTCATCGATTGGGATGTAAAGGAAATGCTGCTTCAATCACGCAGGTATCCGATTACTTTGGTGTTTCTGGTATGACAAAAAAAAAACGCTCAGATTTATTATGATCTAACATTAAAAGTAGAAGGTACTGTGATCATTTACACCAAGAGAACCATAAATGCAATTCTGGCTAAAGAAGATCAGTATGTTTACTGGCCAGCGGCAGAAGAAAGGGAACATATATCAAAGAAGATAGGCGAAAGAAGCCACTTCAAGTCATGCGTCGGATTTGTCGATGGTACATTTATAAGAACCGAGCGTAGTCCCAGCTATGCCAAGAATAATTTTTATTCTTATAAACGTGCGTATCGTATCTCTACAATGCTCGTTTGTGATCACAAACGAAGAATTCGTGTTTGTGTCACTGGATGTCCTGGTGCTATTCATGATAATAATGTTTATCAAGCAACAAGTCTGGCCAAATCCCCACATAGACATTTCTCCCCTGGTAAATATATATTAGCTGATAGTGCATACAGTGTTACCTCGACTGTCATCTCATCATACAGAACCGGTTCAGTACAGGCTACAAAAGAAGAAATAGAGAAATTTAATTTGTATGTAGCTCAAACTCGTATCGCAATTGAACATTGCAATGGAATTCTGAAAGGAAAGTTCCAAAGCCTTCAAGAGCTTCGTATTACAATTCGTGACAGGAAAACTTTGATCGAAGCGGGAAGATGGATTCGTGCTTGTTGCATTATGCATAATTTCCTTTTAGAAGATTCAACTGACATAGACGAGTTCAGAGAGGCCAGTGGACATAGAAGATTCATCAGTAGTTCGCAGAATAGGTCAGATGATGATAGTAGTTTAAATTTCAGAAGAAATCAGTTGAAGAATGATATATTGCATAACAACGCTCAAAATTAATAAACATTTATTTAAAAAAAAAATAGGTTAATAATCTGCAAGGTCTTCCATAAACTTCTTTATGGTTTCATATCCTTCAGATCCTTTTTCTTCGTTTCGAAGTTCTTTATTCAAAAGCAGCCATTGCTTTTGTCTCTCGAATATCATTGCTACTCTCTCGTCATCCCTCTTTTCTCTTTGAAACTCCAATAGCTCGTCCTCGCGATCTTCATACTTCTTAGATGCTTTTCTTTGTCTCTCAAAGAAGTCGGTAATGCACTCATTGAGACTCCTCTTTTTTCCTCTACTTTGTCTAGGCGAAGGTGGTCTAGTGGAAGAGAGGGGCAAAACATCATCATCATCATCATCATCATCATCATCCAAGTTGACATCATCAACATCATCCATGTTGGTTGAATGAACATCGTCTTCATGATCAGGCTGTTCATCATACGCACTTAAATCAGGAGTCCCACCGACGATATTCCCATTCGACTGCATTCCTTCACCAGTTACAAGTGGATCCGAGCCAAGTAAAGGGAGAAGATCATAACACCACTTAAACAAATGAGTGGTTTTCTCTAAAAGTTTAGATATAGTAAGTTAAACAAATTTAACGGTATAATAGTTAGCAGTTAGTAGTTTTCTTCTTACCTTCAACAGTGACGTTACCATCAACAGCAGGATCAACACCATATCCAGTAGCGGTTACCGTCTTGTAAGTAGCGGTAAACGATTTTTTCAAATATCTAATCGTCTCTATAATACTTTTTGTGGTTCTTTCACGATGTCCTCTGTTGACGAGGATTTGGGCCAGCTTTTTCGCCATACCTGTTTGGCTTTCGGCTTCACCTGGTTTTTGACTTTCACATCCGCTGAATTTACTCCAATTATCTCCTACTAGCATCCATTCAACCACAATATCTTTTGAGCACTTGCCATTACTATCGAAGTCATTGATCCAGCTCTTTGCATTCGGGATCTTGTCTGTAACACCAGGACGACTATTAGTCGTGGAGCTTCCCTGGGGTCTAGGGGTAGCTGCAGGCAGACGTGGAGTTGTTTCCAGTTCCTCAGTTTGTTGAGGTCTAGGCTGAATGTTGACAGGTGTTTGGTTCATTTTTAAAATTTTATGTGATATTTAAGATGAAATGAAGGACAATCCGCTACGTTTTTTTTTTTTTATATAACACTCATCATCATATCGGGAGCCAAAAATTATACTTTGTAATGACATAAGGCCTCTTCTAGTACATCTTTCTCTACTATCTTTCATCATACGTTCCTCATTGATTCATTACATCATGTTCAGGACCTCCTCCAATCAAATCTTATTCTGAGTAAAAGTTTGGAATCTAAAAGCTGGACACAAAAAAATATCATTCAAGTTTATAGTTTTTTATGCAAATCTTTATTGGACATCGGACAAAGAAAAAAATTTGCTGGAAGCTGGAACCTGGAGGCTCGATTTTATTTGAGCGTCCCTATTCAATAAATTTGATCAAAAAGTTAGAAAAAAGTCAAAAATACACTGTCAAATCGTCCGATTTAAGAGTATGGGGAATCGGAATCTCACCCTTAAATAGAATAGTGGTTTAGTGGTGTTAATGCTGGGGACGGAAGCTGTTTTTCCAAAATCCACCCTTAAATAGAAAATACCCTTAAATCAAACACCCTTAAATCGAGCGACTACTGTATGATGTTTTGGATCTTGAGTGTGATTGTGAACATTATTGCAACCATCATCGAAACGAGATGCGCAACTGAAGTATAAACTTCTTACGTACCTATATGACTATAGTCTTGCGTTCTTATCGTTGGTAATCTTATTTTTTACAAATATTTTTGTCCAAATGCCCAATAAGAATATATAAAACTAAATGTCGCGGGTGGTAGTAATATCTCACGTCAGTTACTGTCCTTCTTATCGTAATACGTACAAGTTAAGGTAACTTCTATTTTATTATGTTGACAGCGTTAATATACGCACTTCCCGTAACAAAGCAGTTTTTTATGTTGCT
The DNA here is from genome assembly GCF_025094135.1 of Mucor mucedo. Taxonomy (NCBI): domain Eukaryota; kingdom Fungi; phylum Mucoromycota; class Mucoromycetes; order Mucorales; family Mucoraceae; genus Mucor; species Mucor mucedo. The sequence goes on along the minus strand of NW_026252335.1, from coordinate 160,737 downwards.
TTAAAGACTAGTGATTGTCCAATAAAATATTTCCTATGACTTACGATTACGCTCCATAAACACTATTGTGGATGCTTTCTAATCCCAATAATAAACCACCTGGAAATTGTGTTTGTGTATTTTGAAAAAGGAATATGTGATAAACAAACTTTTGCAGATCTGTTAATATTAAACCTATTGAAATGTCCAATACTTAATCCTTTACCCTATAGTTTTATTTGAACTGTACAATTTTTATTTGTAGCCGCAGGGCAATTGAAGAGGACATAAGACACCCCGTGTTTGTTGTAATAAACTTAAAATGTAGAAAAATTTTGTGATACCAATATTCAAAACATAGTATGCTTAATTTGTTAGCGTTTCTTTGAATGTAGATAATAGTCAGCAACTACCACAAGCTATTTGTAATATGTAGATTAATTTGCGAACCCCGGTTTTAGACATTCTGTCAACTGTATCGTAATGACGTTTCATGCCATTGCAGCTGTAAAACAAAAATTGTTTTTGCTTGGATCCAATTTGTTTCAAAACGTTTCTCAAACGTCCCGCAACAACATCTAAAGCAGAAACCAGTTTAAATTGCATTAACCTGTAGACTCAAAGCGAATAATAAAAACTTAAAATGGTTACGATACACTACTCAGCCCATTTCAAGTGAATAGCTAAATTGTGATTATAATAGTTTCTTAAAAAAAATGAGTGGTGGTTGTGGGGGGATTTACTCTAGACATGCGAATGGGACTAGCATCGTACATATTCTTCTGTACTTCATTCACTATTTCCTAAAAAAAAGTCTAGTGCTTTAATTCGGACATCGATTTCTTATCGACCAATCGGAATTGACTGGTCTTTAATTATCGTTCTATATTAGAAACAAAACACGAAAATTTTACCATCCTATTTTTCTTCCTTTTTTCCCTAAAGTTTTTTGAAATGTATAATAACGGTGAAATAAACTTTTCTGAAAATCAAAGCAACATCAGTATGGGGTTGTTCTGTAACGGCGAGTATGGTCATGGCTTAGATCTAGTGTTCGAACTTATCGAGCTTGCACCGATCTTGCGCCAGTTCGAACGAAGCTCGAACCGAGTTTTTGTACTCGAGCTTGCGCCACTTTTTTTGGATTCGAGCGAGCTTCGATCGATATTCGCTAGAAGCTCGCTCGGCTAAAATGTCGATAGTAGTCACTTTAAAGCTAAGGTCCTTGAAAGACTACAGATGGCATTCCCCTTGATTTTAATCTTTTCTTCCCTTTACCATTTTTTTTCTATTTATGCTCTGATAATTCCAACTAAAATGCTTTGGACTTTTATTTAATTGTACAACCAACAAACACATTTACCATAGAAAATGATACAGTGATGCACAATATACCCAACTAAGCCAAATTCTTACAGCAACCATAGTAACATGACGTAGTAGAATTAATTTAAACTTTCATGTTCACAAATCCAAATGTATTATAGTTACAGATGCAGTAATAGTTTGATTTAAGTATCCGAATTACGTGTTAAGGCTGGTAAAAAAAAATGTTTTCTTTTTCTTTTTCCAACTTCTATTTTAATAAATAACAATTTTATTATCATAACTTTCTGTAATTAACATCACTTTGACTTGCACTTTGTGTAATAAAAAGGGCGAGCGAGTTCGAACTATCATATTTGCAACCGATCCAAGCTTAACAAACTTCGAGCGAGCTCGAGCTGCGGAAAAACACATCCGAGCGAGCTTCGACTGGAACACGATCGAAGCTCGCTCGAGAGTTTCGATCTTCAGTCCGAACACTACTTAGATCAGTCAACTGTTCATGAGTTGCAAGTATTTTATGTTTCAATAGTTAAGACTCTTGAGCAGTTGGCTGGAACAGCCATACCTGCTCTGCCCGTTGCAGACAACAACCATACCGCAACATCATTTACATCTGTAGCATTACCGTCTGTGACATTGGTAGATACAGCAAAAACGACAGTAGCAGCAATCAACCCCACAAAAAACAAAAGGAAAGCAAGTTCTTCTGTTTCCTCGGAAACCCAACCAAATAAAAAACAAAACAAAGAGTTTGCTTGTTCCTTTTGCGATTTTGTTTGAAATAGCAAGTACAATTTGAAAACTCACATTGCATTGCACAATAAGAATCATAAAAAGAAATATCAATGTACCAACTGTGGTTGCGGTTTTGACCGCAAAGCCGACTTCAAGCGGCATAATAAAAATGTCCACAAAAAATAAAGAACTCGTTTTTATCCAGACATTGCCCTTCGTTTTTTAACAATTTTGTCATTATAAGTGTCTATTAGTTATTTGAGGTTCAAAGGGAATAAGAAACAAAAAAAAAAGGATCATCATCTACGATTTGTTTTAGGTTTTTCCACTTATTGGAAGAAACCATATGCAAAACCGTTTTGCTATAGAGAAAGTTTCGGGATCTGAACCAACATCTGTATTACCTACGGTTTAGGTCATAAAGTATCACATTAGAATTATGTCAAACAATAAAGTTTCCGCCTGCGTCACCAACCAGTTTATTGCATGACGCATATAAGAGGGTGTAAACAAAAATAATTGTTATTAAGAGTTAAGCTTAAAGTAACATCGTAAATAAAATGTAAACCTTAACCACAATTTGATTTAATCAAGTGTCTAAATAATTTCTGTTTCCCATAGGGCTTACTTGTCATTCTTTTGTCTCTCCTATTGGGATGAAAGACTCTAATTGTAGCGATCTCAAGATTCGCATTAGTAAAAAATAACATTCATTGGCACTTCCTAATTAACTATTGGAGTCGTGGCAACTGTCATTTCTTAAATGGTGACTAAAATGCAGATTGTCTTTGGACGGCATTTTAACTATACTAAACAATACAACATATGAAGAGTATATCGGTTCCATTCAGTCTGTCTTGTTTTCATGTTCAGGATTGCCAATTAAAACATGTACGCATGAGATCAAATGAAACCACCTTGATTCCCAGATTTAAAACTGCCAAAATTAAGAAGATTAGTAGCAGTTTGTGAAAAGATGGACCGTTTAACAAATGTAATATTCGCAGCAACCACGTCATAAGGGACTAAGTACACCCACAGTTGGCGGAACACGCTGCTATTCTTTCAAGTTCTGTTAATGAAAAGTTCAGCGACGCCTAATAAGAGCCAAAGAATTCCCAAATGTAGAAGATCTTAAATTATACAACAACCGAAAACGTGGACTTACACCTTTTGACATGTGCCAGATGACCTAATAAAAACCAAGTTTTCTGTCGTGTCGAGGGTTTATGGCAGCATTATTTCCCTTTGCAAAGAAGAGAACATGCAAACAGACGTTTTTGTAAAGCATACGAAGTTTACAGAAAGGCTATCGTAACGTAAGAAAAACAGTCATTCTATCGAACTTGAGGCAATTCTCGTTGTGCGATTAAACGAGGGCCGTCTTGACAAGAGGAAGGATCTGTAGAACCATTATATAAAATTAGTATGATATAGTGAATATCTTAACAGAAGAGTCTTTTGTGAAAAAGCGTGGGATCAGCCAAAGAAAAACATATTTAAACGACACGCGAAGAGTTATGTCCGTCACAAAAACTCATTACATCCATCGATAGTAAATGTGAGGCAGGTTTTGATGTAATAGACACAAGAAAAAAAAGTCTTTAAATTACTTGTATACAAGTATCTAGACTGCATGTTTATTTGATTATTATGCAAAAGATGGATATTCATAGAGGCAATTGGCATTATACAGTAAACATGGAGGTTCCCCAAATCAACCCCAAAAAATTATACCCGTTTACTAATGCTACACTAACACTCGATGTTTTAGAAGCGTCGTTCTGCTACAATATCTTTATTAAAGTACATGTGTACCAACAAATATTGTCAGTTTACTGTGCACTAAACTCACAACCATACGTATTATTTTACCAATAATAAGTACGCGGAATATTAGGTGGGACAATGAAAGACCAAAAAGTGAAGTAGCGGATTAGACATTTGAAGCTAAAAAAAATTGAAAATTCGTCGAACGACAAGCCAAACAAAGTAATAGTAATGAGAACGAACAATTAACGGTAAGAAGTCTGACTTTAATAAATAAAATTAGAAAAAACCTTTGCTTGGGATTACCAACTCAATTCAAGAAGCATTAAAAAAATTGAATCAAAGCCGAATTCGTTCTTCTATTCCAAGCGATGAGATACTGCATTTTATGTCGTTCAATACCCATAATTGTCATAGTGATTTTAACAAAGACGACAAACAAGGTCTATCGCCCATTTTTACCGGATTAAATGTTCCTAATATTAAGATTCTTCCTTTCCGTATATGCGATTCCGACATAACGATTAATTTTAAAAAAAACACAAACCATACAAAGAGATCACAATTTCGAGAGAGGTAACAAACAGATACATAACGACTGTTATTGCCCATTTTATGAATGGTCATCTTACAATTAATGGAACATCTGTGACTTAATAAAATTAGTTGCAATTTGTACAATTTATTCCAATTCATTGTAAAATAGGCAAGCATGCTCTAAGTTGATGTTGCCGAAACTACATCCATGACCTTGAAGTCATTTTATTCCCATGAAAAATATTTGTAACAACCATGTGGTGATCCACCTACTGTTGATACTAATCACACCGTAAAACAGTATTAAAATTAAATATCATTTCATCAGCCCATACATTATTACATCACAACACGAACTAATCTTTTAGCATTATATCATATCCAACTACAAGCACCATTTTAGTGCTGTGTTAGTTATCCATCAAACTAAATTCATAATCTGATTTCTCTTTACATATGTAAATATTCAAACTGATAGTTAGAACAGAACCCTCTCAATCTTTTATTCTACTTTTTACTCTTAATAAAACTTTTAAGCAGTCTCAAAGTATTTTATTGTTTTACTTTAATTATCTCTATCCTCAACTATCACAGACCCGATTCGGAATTTTTACGTTTATGTCTATACGTATAAGGGCCCTCGCAAGCATATAAAACTATTTTTTAAAGATCCCGATTAACGACATTAATTTTTTTTTGTGAACGGTTACAGTTTTTCGATATAGAATCTTTTAAAATTTTAATGATATATATAGACGATTAATACCAGCATTGAATATTTTCAGTGCTAAAAATCCGAATTGTCCAAACAAAGAATTAAAATCTGCTGACCCCAAAAACGTTCTATCAGATTATTGAATGTCCAAATCCGATTACTGAAATCACAAATGTTGTTTATATTTCAATAAGAGCCTTTCATTTTTATCGATTTACTTTTTTTCTAACATCTCCATTTTATTTTACAGATATGAGTTTCCAAAATTATTCAAGTGCTGATTTCATCAATGGCCAACGCCCAAACCCTCCTGTGGTAAGAGGCCAACCCAGAGTAAATGCACAGATTTCGACTGACGTACCTGTTCCATCCTCTCTACTGGAATGAAGAGTCGTCATATTTCTACGAGCCGTTGTCCAGTGGAATTAAGAATTTCCATTCTATCTTTTTCGAGAAATTCAGATTCTTCGTTGATTCGAACTATTAGGAGCTGCAACTGAGACACCATAAACGAATTTGTTGTGGGGTTATCTTTCTTAAACTTTAATAAAAAATCGGTTAAACTGAAATTTTGTCTTTAAAAAATAAAGGAACCGATATTTTAGTAATCAGCAAAAACTTTATTATTAATCATTCAAATTGGGTCATTTAAAAAGCAACGACATGGATTTCTGAAACAGATTTCTTTTGGAAGTCTGAAGTACCCTTTCACAAAGAAAAAAATTTAATGCCCTTAATCAGGATCTTTAAAAAATAGTTCGATGTGCTTGCGAGGGCTCTAAGAACAGAATGCATAAAGTACTAAGTAGTTCAACCATCACTAACACTTAAATCTGAGTGAAGTAAAAATAAATTGTTATGCTTTTGATGGATAATTGTCCAAATGTTAAATACATCAGCGAAAAGTCAATATTGGAATGTTTTTATAAAAAAAAGTAAAAGAATTGTCGTAGACTTGTTATTCTCAATGAGGCATCGAACATATTGCGTTTTCCATTTGGTAACCGGAAAAAAAATACTCATATGCCAGTCGATGGTTCGGATATTTCGGAACAGGAATTTTTGAAGTCGATTTTCTTGCGATAGGCAATGAAGGCAGGTTAATTATATTTTCCTTTTTCCCTTTTTCCAGTTTTACTTCTTTACTTCCTTTTTTCCTTTCTTTTTTTCTAGTCCTTGCTTTCCTTTCCTTTTTTTTCCTTTTTTTCCTTTTTTTCCTTTTATTCCTTTTTTTCCTTTTTTTTCCTTTTTTTCCTTTTTTTCCTTTTTTTCCTTTTTTTCCTATGTTTTCCTTTTTTTTCTTTTCTTTTTGTTTTGTCTTTTTTTTCTTCTTTTGCCAGTTTTGGCATTATTTCTTCCATAGACCAGTCCAACATTTTGTACATTATTGACTTTGCTAATGTAAAGTGGAAGGAAGCTGTTTTACAGCTGCAAGTACGGATTTTGTCTCCGGTAGTCGACGTATATAGTTACTACTTTTAGATTATACATTAGTGGTAGCTTCTGATTAGTTGGCCAATAATGCCATAAATCTTATCACAACTGTGTAAATCCCATTAGCGCAGTAATATTAGTTGTAATTACAACATTACCAGTCACACCTTCAAACGCAACAAAAATTGCAACCACAAAAAATTCAATGGAAGTTGTTACATCCCAAGAAACAGCGGTTTTTTGAGCAGAGGAAAACAAAAAAAAGAAAAAGCCCAACTTTATAAATTGTAAAACCTCATTTTTCTACCAGACCTCATACGCTGTCACAAATCCTGATTAACAATTATGAAGGAGCAAAAGTGTTTGAATGCACGATATGTCATAGTGAATCAGATAGCACACCCTATACTGATAGTGCATACAGAAATAGTAGGTTTTTGTTTTTCTTTTTCTATGCCAGCTCATATCTGATGTGCCATTTGGATGTCGTTCTTTTTGCCAGTGTCCCTTCTGATTAACCTTTTTTTCCCCTGTTAAAGGCAGGAGCAAACAGGCCGAAAGGTTGGACAGAGGCAGACTTGCTTACAGGAACAGAGACATAAAGGACAACTATTATGTTTACGATTAGAGAGAGAGATGGAGAACAAGAGAGAGAAAGCAAGAGAGAGAGAGGAAAAGAGTAGAAAGGGTTATTAGATATTATACATGATGCACGAAAAGAAGGAAAAACTAAAATTAGGCTTTATTTAACTAACTCTAATAATTGTATAGTTATTTAGATTAAAAATAAGCAATCATAAAGTGTAACGTGCCACCAAGCTTAAACCTGATAAATTTCAAATTTGTTTCAAATTTTTTTTTTCGCAATTGCGATGTTGGTGATGAGTATTTTTTTTTTTTTTTTGGCAAGAGTACCCTACTCCCCTTGACATTAGGCAAAAAATAAAAAAAAGTTCAGCATTGAAGGTCAAATGAATGCTAATTTATGTGTATTTATAAAAAAAATATTCTATTCATGGTCTAAGTCCGAAGGGATTCTAACCTTTCTGTGGGAAAGGTACTTTTTCTCCGCAAATTTTTTCACAGTCTGCACCACTTCTCGACCGTCACTGCACTTGCTGTAGGCTTCAATGTATTCAGTTGCACGCCGAAAGTATCTTCTAATTCTGGCAATGCTTCCTGCCTTATCCAAAAATGCATCCATGTTGCTATCCAAAGACTTGACAGTGTAATCGCATTTGAGGCGAGCCTCCCGCTTTGCTCCACCCCAGTACATTTCGATCCAATTACACTCACAGTGGTACTTTGGATATAGTTCGAAGATGTGGCCAGCATCTTCTACTACTTCTTGGAGTGCCGATTTTTGATTACAAAAATCTGGGCGAGAACCCAAGAAGTGACGAGCGCAACAGATCTTATCAGAAGATATCTCGGGTGAACCGCAATCCAACTTCCACGCTTTGACATTGATGTCATGACCAATCCACTGATTTCTCTCCTCCAAGATAGTTTTGATTCCCTTGAAGTACCGTACAGTTTTGGACTTAGTACGGCCTTTCTTATCTCTACTCGTATCAACCTTGTCATAAAAGAAGGACTGCTCCAAAACCTCTCCACTTGTTAAATTAACAACAGTATCATGAAACTGAAACTTGCTCGTAATTGGCCACACTCGATCCTTCAAAGCCATTCTGTTGACCACAAGAGCTTCATCGGAATAAGCTCCATGGTTGGAGCTATTGTCAAAAAGAAATACTGCTTTACAACCTGGATGCAATGCATCAAAGAGACCGATGACATTCTCCTCCAATTGTTCCACCATGTGCTTGTAGGTCCACCAACCTTCTCTGCTATTACCTGCCTTAAACTTCGTTCTTGACGACCAATTTGCAATCTTCATGGTACCATGACAGGGACACTGGAACTCACTGATCATAATTGAAGATCCAGGTCCCTTCTTGCGAATATGGTTCTCACCATCCTCCAGCCAAAGATCGTTTTTACCATCATTGGCGTAAAACGTGCTTTCATCCTGTGTTACGAAAACAAGCTTTTTGTCACCGTCTTCTAACGTTGGCTCCAAGATATTCTCTTCATTTTCCCCAGTATAAAAATCCATTTTCTCCATGTACCCCATCATTCTTCTTGACCAGATATCTCTGTATGCAACCACATCCTCACGTTCATGACCATCAAAATAGATCATTTTTTTGTTCTTTCTATAGGCGTATCCCCATTCGTACAGGTACTTGCTAATTGTTGTTTCAGCAACAGATCTATTAGCAACACCCAAAAAAGAAGGAACAACAACATCATCAATAAATTTCTTAATTACAACCAAGGATCGCTCAGCTGGCTTGGTCTTTCTCATCTCTTCAAGGATCATCATCTTAACGTCTGAATCATTAAGAAAAGACTTTCTCTTGCTATGAACGCCTTGACAATGGTCAGAAAGTTTGCGTTCCTGCAAAAATTCATTAGACCACTTGATAATTGTCATAGCCCGATAAGCGACGTTATTATCATGCCAAAACTGTTTTGCCGCACTGCGTGAAGCTTGGCCCTTGTTCATTCCTTCGAGTCTTCTGATAAAATAACAGTTGATTGAAGAATAGCGAACAAAATTGTACGCCAAAACCTTACTATTTTTGTTTGACTTATTCATGATAGGCTTAAGTAAATCCTGCAGTTGTAAAAATACTTCGTTGATTTGGATCAATTCCTTTTGACTACGGCTCAAAACAACCTCATGCTGTGTAGCAGCAACGGCGATAGGTACAAAACCGAAATGGGTTAACTTAGAACGATCATCAATCATACTCGATTCTTTTTTATTTCTCCATAATGTAGTTCTTGAAGTACCTGTGTAAGTTTTAGGACGACTGGATTGTCCGGTGATATCGACAAGAATTTTATTTATAGAATTCTTAACAATCGAAGTATCATTATGGCTTTCAGCTAAAGAATGCAATTCATCGACGTTTGTTGTGTTATCAATAGACATTTCTTCCCAATCATTAACATCAACAGATCTGGTCGTAAATACACCTTCTTCGTTTTTATTTTTATTAGCGTAAGCGCGTTTTCTCGCGTTGAGTGGGGGCATAATATAATAAAGTATACAGAGATAAGTGAAAAGAACTTTTGTGACGCTTTCTTAGAAATGTCAAAGTACTGATTGTTAATGAACATGTATGATTGGGTAACACGATAAATTTTTGATCGCGGAGATCAACTATAAGAAACTTTTATTCCATGCCTTTCTTTGACCTTCCTCGATATACATATACTCACCGCCTGGTTTTAAAAAATTGCTATAAAAAATTTAATTTATTGATGAATTAAAATTCGATGACAGAACAATTAATCCTTCATGATTTTATAATTGTAATCTGAAATAAAAATAGAAATAAAAGCTATATTGATAAAGTTGATAGCTTTGATAGAAATACATTGGATTTGCCCTCCAAATCTCGGGACTGTTTTCCCTCCTACAAAAATTATAAGCGCCCTAACAACTCTGATAATAAACAGACATTTTTATAAAATAAATTTAAAATCGATGACAGAAGAACTACTCTTTAATACTTTTATTATTGTAATCTGAAATAAAAACAGAAAAAAAAGTTGTATTGATAAAGTTGATAGCTTCAATAGGATCGACATTGGGTAAGTCTCCAAATGTCGGAACTTCATTGCCCCTCCCCCCACAGAAATTTATAAGCGCACTAATGACTGATATTAAACAGACATTTTTATAAATAAATTCAAAATCGATGACAGAAGAACTACTCTTTAATACTTTTATTATTGTAATCTGAAATAAAAACAGAAAAAAAAGTTGTATTGATAAAGTTGATAGCTTCAATAGGATCGACATTGGGTAAGCCTCCAACTGTCGGAACTTCATTGCCCCTCCCCCCACAGAAATTTATAAGCGCACTAATGACTGATAATAAACAGACATTTTTATAAATAAATTCAGAATCGATGACAAAAGAACTACTCTTTAATACTTTTGTTATTGTAATTTGAAATAAAAACAGAAAAAAAAGTTGTATTGATAAAGTTGATAGCTTCAATAGGATCGACATTGGGTACGCCCTCCAACTGTCGGAACTCTATTTAGCATCCCACAGAAATTTATGAGCGCCCTAACAACTCTGATGGTAAATAGACTTTTTTATAAATAAATTAAAAATTCTTCACAGAAGAAATGGTTGCCAACATTGCATCTAAAACTTAAAGCTATTGCGAAGTTATCACAATTAAAACTGATGAAGTTCATAGCTTTTTAAAAAAAAGTTACAGTTTTAGCCATTTCCTGCTGTTTTATTGGCTGAAATGATTGTCGGGTGTTAAAATTTACCTTATGCTCTTTTTGTTTGTTTCAAATGATGGGCCTCCCCTATACTCCCCCGCTTAAATATTTCAACACCGATAATGTTTGATGGCTATCACTAAAATTTTTTGATAACTAAAAATGTAAACTGTTTTCGTATTATTGTTTAAAAACATTGTTACAATCGTTCTTCTGTCAGCGATTTGTAGAAAAATGTTTTTTGGGGTATAAAAATGGATTTAAAAAAGTACAAAAAATTTATGAGGTTTAAGCTTGGTGGCACGTTAATAAGTCTTTACTTATTTGTGACATATAATTTATGATCGACAGATGACAAGTAGATGACCAAGTGCCGACAAAAAATTACTTAAATTAATGCATCTACGTGACACGATCATGACAGTACCTTTCCTCCTTCCAAATCTTCACGAATGTTGAGCATGTCCCAAAAAGAAGATTGTGCATGGGATCAATAATGCTTTGTATAACAACATTAAAGTAACCCAATCGATGCAGTTCGGAATACATTGTTCCATTTGCCCTCACGAGGTCCTCTCTTTCTTTCTCAGTAGTGGCATTGCGCCAACTCGACGCCGCTCGCAAGTTGCTTGCTTTCGATCGTTGAAGCCATTTACTGGCAGCAGTGTTGATTCCGGAAAAAGCAGGTCTACCTTCAACCAAGGGGAATTGACCTTCACACTAGTTACACGGATGGCCACTGAAATAAGCTGCAAAACCAGATACTTTCCTGCAAGCAGGGATATCGTATGCCAACATCAACAAAGCACAATGGAGTTTAATCCCGTCAGTTTTCGCCGTTGTTTTCAACATCACTCCTCTTTCTAATTCTAAAAGCTCAGCAACCAAGGGTTTCAAGTACGTGTTGATTCGGTCCAGTTTTGGCTCTTTTCCAACAGGCGTAAGCCCAGCCAGGATGATGTTTTCTTCCTTAAATCGGTCTTCTGTTTTCCAATTATTGATGCACTTGGAAATAGCACCACAAGAATAATTTACATTATCAAAAGGTTGAAACCAGTCGACATTTAACGTTGCATACAACGGTTTCGCAGTGTTGAAAATAAAATGCCGGTGTTAACCATCAATGCGTTGTACATTTTACCATCATATATGTCGTAATACGTTCCTTCAACAACATCTTTTAATCTCCAATCATTCATTGTAGATTCGAATTCGGGGCGAAGCTTGAACTCTTGCAACGAACTTTTGAGAGACTTGTAGGGGTAAACAAATTTGGGCTTGTAGATGCTGTTGCCATTACGTTTCTTTACCTGCTCAAACAAAAATTCATCACAAACATCACCATCCAGCCAGACAAAAGAACATGATTGTTGAGAGGGTGTTTTATCCTGCATTATAATAATTAGACGTTGATTTTAAGAACGTTAATTATTATACCTTGGTCACTTCAGGAGCATAGATTGAATGACATTTTCCGCAAACCGTATATCTGGTAACACCAGCATCCCAATCACCATTAAAATGTTTCTCAACTGTTTTGAACGACTTTGGCAAAGCAGATTGATTACTATCATTGGCATCCTTCAAAGCGATGTTCAAAAACTGGAGAAGGGTATCAGCAGCTTTATCAGTGAGGCTTTCCTTAATCTTAGAACTGGCAGCAAATAATCCATACATGTCTGCTCTGATTTGTGCCTCAGTTGTTTTAGGATCGACATTCTTCTCGACGTTTGTTTCAATATTCCCATCGGCACAAACTTCCTCTTCTTCTTCTCCTTCGTCGTCATCGTCATCGTCATCTTCCCCATCAACTACCATGCTTGCATCTTCGGCTTCTTCGATATTGTCTTCATATTCTTTGACATTACTGCTGCTTACGTCATTCATGATATCTGTCTGTAAAATTAGTTTGCGATGAAATTTTTTTTTTTAACAATGTGCATGAACCTTGTTTAACGGCATTACCTCAATGTTGGGAATGTCCTCTTTAATCTCATTCGATCTTCGACGTTTTATTTAGGCTGTTAATATTTTTTTGGTTTTCACCTGAAGAAAGTAATGACATGTCTTGCTGTTGTTACTACCAGACATTAGTGCATTGAAACGCATTTGTCGTTCAAAATGGTAACTGTAGCTGGTGAAGCGGAACTCGACTCCTTGAGGATTCTTTCTAAAGCATTGGTTCATTTACAAAGATGAAGAATCTTTTTAACAGAAAATAATAAAAAAATTCTGAAAGGGAAAAAAAGACCTTTTTTATGATGAGATGATAATTTTATTTTTAACTGTGAACCTTTTTTTTTTTAAATAAAGTTGACGCCAGCCCTATTTTCCTCTATATTAAAGAGTGTATTTACGATCGAAAGTCTACATTATTCATGATATCTTCGTATCATATATAAACAACCTGTTTTACTTTTAGGGCACCTAGCAGTGGGGCATAAAATGTAAAATTAAGGTTTTTGCCTCGAGCAATCTCCTGAACCTTTTGTTTGTTTTACCTTTACAATTTCCAAAGAAGAAAATTGATATAGCAACAATCATCTATTTTTCCTTCTTCAATAAAATAAACAATGCCAGATATTTTGACAAGGAAGAAATCATACAGAGAAAACAAAAAATATCTATCCAGGTACACACGACCTTTTTAGTGCTCTTAAGGGTAAGATTTATTTTTAAGTATAACTGCTGCAGTGCTCTTACTCTTCTGGTCTAACCCCTTTTGTGATTTCAGATTACCATCGATTAGAATTTATTGATACTACGGTCTCCAAAAACTACTTTAAAATTGAATTTAAAAAAATCGGTTCACTACAACGCGATACCCATTTGAACGATTATTAAATATTAAACACCATAGCTCCTTTTTTCGTACGACATTATTCCCTTCAATTTTAGATGGCTTAAACTATTTAACCGGCTTCTCATTTTTTCATAAAAAAAAGAGGTACCAATTTTCTAAAAATCCTCCACCAGTTCCATGCAAATAGAGACTGTTTCTTGCACTGGTTCGCATGTAGATCGTAATAAAATATATAAAAACTTGCATGCTTGCGCTGGCTTCCTATCATGACTCTAACGGTAATAACAAAAATGTCATTGGAATGCTCTACAGAAAATAGCATCTTAGTACGAGGTTTTTAATTCGGGTTTGTGGATCATGCCTCGTCAATTTAGGTTCGAGTATATTACTTTTAACGTATACCGTGATTTTGTCGTCGAAAGCTTTAAATCACCGTTCCTCTTATCTTCCAATCGGAATTTAGGAAACCCTACAAATTTTTCTCGATAAGCAATAAGTCCGGGATTTTTTTTTTTACTCTTTTTTCTCTTCTTTCGTTAAAGCTTTTGTAATGAACAATAACGAAATATATTTTTCTAACGAACAAAGCAACATGATCGCAGAATTGTTCTGTACCGGTGAATTTGGAAGGGGACTGGATCAGTCAACTGGTCTGGAGTTGCCACTGTTGGATATACCTACAGTGGTTGACCCAGGCCAGTTGGCTGAGACAGTCATTCCTGCTCTGCCGGTTACCCATACCCTTGCACCCACTGAAGTAAGGACAACAACAAGTACAGCCACAACCTCCTCAGCATCAGCCTCCGTAAGAGCAGTAGCAGCTGCATCACTAGCCGCGGCAGCAACAACAACTACCACCATAAATAAAAGAAAGTCGTCTTCTTCTGTCTCTTTGGAGGCCCAACGCAACAAGAAACAGAAAAGTATGTTTGCTTGCTCTTTCTGCGACTTTGTTTGTAACCGAAAATACAACTTACAAACTCATGTTGTATTACACAATAAAAATCGTATAAAAAAATACCAATGTACCGATTGTTTTCGTGCTTTTGACCGCAAAGCTGACCTCAAGCGGCACAACACAAACGTTCATAAAAAATAATAAAATTTATATTTTATCTATACCAATCCTATGTTTCTTCAATCTTGTGTCTGCATAGTTTTTTGTTCTTTATTTTGTCTTAAACCCAAAAATTCGAGAAGCCATAGCAAAAATAATATCTTCGGTATGTTTCCCTGGGTTTACTTTTCGACGAAAGGCAATGAGTTTTGCCTCTGTTTAAAAAAACTGTTTGAGAGGTTTATGAACAACCATAGATCATATAGAATCAGAAGATAAACAGTACTTAATATGGATATTGGTCGATGTATTGTATTGTTTGCTGTCCCATGCCAATGTCTAAAATATGACGTTCGAGGGAGAACGAATTCAAAGTAAAAAATTTTTGCTTGCTACCATTTCAGAAGATCTTGCAATAAATAAAAATACTAACAATGATATAATGTCATTACTTCGTTAGACAGCCCTTGTTCGGCAATAGGCCAACTTCAAGTTTTATGGCTTTTTTAAAATGATGCTGATTATTCAATGAAAGGTAGGAAAACAAATACAAATGTTCACAATTCTATTCATTGCAATGTGGTAATTTACTAATGATGCCCGGGAATGTTCTTTTCTAAAAGGGTAAGTTAAACGCAGACTGTTTTCACGAAAAATATTAGCGTTATGAAGGGACAGAATTTAAAGCGAATTTAATATTTCCTTTATGGTTTCCTGTCTTAAATATCACAGTTGACCAAAGACGACATTATTGCAAAAGCTCTAATGTCAACATGCTAATTTAAAGGTCATCTATGGATAAACTTATTAGAGCAATTGGAGTTAGATAATATGTGGTATACTTGTATCTCTATAATACTTACGTATGCGGAGTCTACGTGACAAAAGTAACCCCCGGTCCTTTTTTCTTAAAAGGTTTTGCACAACAGTCTCAAGGGAAAGGAATTGGGAAAACAAGTACAATTAACCCATTTAACACTCAAAGAAACTAAAAAACCGACCCAGGGCATTTGGCAAAGGTTGTTCAAAAAAGAAATAACTGTCAGGTAGTGAATAAATTGTTGGGCCTTATAATCGTAATTTTTATTAATGCCCGAATTTACCGTACAAGTTTAAAAAATATCTAGAGTTAACACAAAAACGTTTCTAATGAAAAAAACATTGAAAGCTTCGATTACCTCGATCCCAATGAGTGTTAAAATGCGGTCCAGAATAATTTGAGCTTAGCTAATATTACAGAAGCTGACCTATGACGTTAATTATGAGACACGAGTTAACCCCAGTATGAACGTAAATCTTTTTGAACCTTGGTCCCAAATCATCAAACAGTTACAGACGACGGCCGGAAGGAATTCCATAGCCTTTGCCTTCCTCCTACTTCACTGAGCGGCTATAAATTAGATAAATCAAAGCTTACTTGTTACGAATAAAATACGTTTTATTTTGTGTGTGACTTAAACCTAGGGTTTGTGCGATCTTGCTTGGGAGTCTTGATACTAGGGGAACATCTATTCATTATGACAACAAGATTGGCAGGATTCCAAACCCTAACACAGTAGCTCCAAAGCAACCTTCCGTGCGAACAGATCGGATATATGTAATAGCAGCTAAAATAGCAGTAACACTGCATAGATTGTGGAAGATCCGTCAAGATGCAAGCCACTTAGGAATTTGACGTTGATGGAAGCTTTTTATAAATTGCCTCATATGGCTTTGTGCTCTGAGTAATGTCGATAGCTCTCTTAGAGCTGCCATTTCGCTTCATTAACAATTTCTAATTATGTTTATGCCGATATACCAACTGCGCTACAAATCATGTTTTTCGTAAAATGATTCAGACGTAATGACTTCGTTCTATTGATTTGCTAGTGATGTCTAGCACTGTCTACGGTTAATCTATGACGTTTCAAAAAAATAAATGTTTTGTCTCTTTTCGCGATATCAAACGATGCCATACGTGATGAATACAGTTTGCTTCATAGCTTCAATGCCTTCATCTATACTAGAGCAAGAATCTGAGACTTTTACCAAACTACAAATGATATAGACTTCGGGAAAGGGAGATTCATAGGGGACGAATGACCAATTGGTTAATTTGCCTAAACTTTGCAGATTATCAATGGGAATAATTGTCGAAGTAGGTCTCTTTCCATAACATTTTCTGAACATCCGGATCTTAACATTTGGAGTAGTAGTAGAATGTGACCTCTGAAAAGGCCTAAATACAGCCACATAAAAATTCAAGAGTTTTAAAGAATTAGAGTAAGAAACGAGATTTCATTGAATGAAGATTCGATAACGTACAATTACTCTTCTAGCAAGGCGCGGCATGTTACCTTACTGAAAATTAACATGCTTCTGACCTATTACTCAGGTCATTTGTTTCGTTCGATATGTCTCGACTTTCAATTCGTTGTATAATTAGCGGAAAATAATACGGCTAGACTTTTATTTTGAAAGGCCTTGAGTAATGCTTTGACATGTTGAGTAATTGCTAGAAAACAAATTAAAAGTCAGTGTCTCTTCTCTTCCAATCGGAATGTGATGATTTTTTTCTGTGATGATTGTTAATAAAAGTTAAATTATAGAGCAGTGCTATTTTTCTCACTTTTTTCTTTATTTTTTGTTCAGGATCAGGTAGAATGAGCATAATGGAGAACATTGAACTTTTTCCCAGTAATGCGGCGTTGTCGGAAGAGTTTTTCTAGGAGTCGAGTATGGCAAAAGATTGAATAACTCGATAAGTCTTGCACTTTCGCGTTTGAAACCACCATCCGAGGAAGTCCAGGACCTGTTGGATTATTCAACCGTTCCTGCTTGGTCTCGTGGGGACCCCTCGGACGGTAGCGCATTTGAAGATGATTCAATTTTTGAATTTTTTAACTTGTCTTCCAGAGCTGCTCTGGTAAGAAATTGTGTTGGCATAAGAGAAAGAAACAGCCGTAACATCGGGAAAGATCAGGGATGTAGTGGCCACATCACCTGTTGCCATTAGAGCAACATCAACGGCATTCACCTCCGAAACAGTGAACTCCAGCACAAAGGCTAAAAAATGAAGATCCGATCCTTCTTCCGGACCAGAAGGACCTAAAACAAAAATCAGACAATGGCTATAAATGCCCTCTTTGTCAATGGTTGTTTCAAAAAAAATTTAGTTTAGATACGCACATCAAAACCCACGATGAAAACAGGGTAAAAGACTTCAGTTGTACTGATTACAGTATGTGGCTTGCTAGAAAATCCCACTTAGCAAGACATACAACAGCAGTACACTAGCAAATAAAAAGATACGGCTGCATCCAATGTGGAAGTCAATATACACGGGCCCACAAATTTGCGAAAGCATATCGAGAAGAAGCACGCAAACAATTAGCGCTTTTTTTTCCAACTTTCTTTTCCCCTTTGTTTCGGTTTTTCATTCCTTTTCTTTTTTTTCCAGTTCCCCACCCCTCTTATACTTATCCCTTTTGCTTAAATAAAACTTAAAAAATACCTAAATATATCGTGTTAATCTATCAAGTTTGTCTCTTCTCCTAAAAACAACAACATACCAAAATGTACATACTGTAGTTTTAAGTAATTGGGAATGGGTTGCTATTTTGTCAAATCAAAGGAAGCTCGCGCAAGTTTGCTACGATTGTAATGTACACAAAAATTAGAAAACGAAATTAGGGACATAGACAAAGCAATTTACAAAAGAATTTTTGAATGCAACGCTTTGTTTGGTTTGTGTAATCTCATGACAGAGTTGGTGGGCCAAATATTTAAAATTTAGCTACTTAGCTTGGAGCTCATACAATCGTATCTATACAAACCTGATTTGGCAGTATCCAGGATTATTATCTGAAGGAATCTTATAATTATATTTGGGGTCTAGTACCCAAACCAAAAAGAAATGATTCATCGGTTATTTCTATATTCAAAACAAACCGTATAATAGCAAACATATGAATATGGCTGCCATTAGATTTTGCCTCACCCGCGCATGCTCAATAGAATACAGTTTTGCTACTAAAACAAACAAAAAAAGCATATCCACACCATATTGTTTCCCTAGTATAAAAGAATGGAGAACCAATTGCTGTTCGTGATCTTCTATTAAGAATGGCAAAATATATGCTTAGTTAACGGTACGAACTGACTATAGTGCAAGCTGGAAGAGATATAGCCAATTGGTTTTTTACAGACTGACATCGACTAAAACAATCATCCTTTGATTTTTGAAACTAACCATGGACAAATGTTTCAATAATTTTACGACCAAAAATATTGGTAAATATCGGCAATTACCACGAGCCAGTAACGTTGGTGCATTCCATATCGAACGGCTAGGCCTACCTTGATCGCAAGCTTGGTTGTACTTTTAGATCATAAAACTAGCTGCATTATTGAATCATCCCAGAGGCAACACAGCAATCAGCCATAGTAATACAGTGAGTGGACGAAACTGTTCGAGTGTTTAGAAAGTTTCAGTCCCATCTTTGTCAACAATGTGTAAACTCCTCGAAATAATTTCCAATTTTGACAGACATTAGTGCACGCGTTGCTACACCAGCAATAACGTTTATGGATTTTTTGTGTCACAAGAACAGGGGTTATTCTGGGTTTAAAACTGCCTATCACTCGAACAGTTATGTCCAATGCTGAAATTTATAGAAAACCATAAAAATCTTTGGGAAAAACAGTCATATAAGCCCCAAAAACATTTTTCGGACAGGTTTTGGTGGGTAGTCCAAGTGTTATTTTTTTCTCTTTATTTTCCTAATATAAGACTTTACTCATTAAGATGACCAAAAGCATTTCTTTGACATTAAAAAACAAGATCATTAAATTACTAAACGACCGGCTTTCTTTTCGGGAAATAGCAAAAAAAGTGTCTGTTAGTTTGTCAACCATTGCAAAGATAAAAAAACATGCTAATCTTGACATTCACAAAAAAATTGGTGGAGCACCTCGCAAGATTTCAACATCAACAGGCCGCTCATTGATTAGGGGCTTCAAAACAAATGTGAACAAGACTGTCAATGATGCTGTCGAGGCTCTAAAAAAGGAAGAAGTTTTTGTCTACGGAAGGACTGTTCGTCGCATGTTGAATTCAGCCGGGATGAAAGCTGAACATAAGCATAAAGTACTGCCATTATCACCAAGTCGTAAAAAGGCGAGACTTTCTTGGGCCAAGGTCCACCAAAACTGGACTGTTGATGATTGGAAGAATGTTGTTTTTAGTGACGAAACGAAAATAAACCGTATTGGCTCAGACGGGGCTCAGTGGTTTTGGAATGCCACAGACGAAGAGATCCGAGATTGTCATATCCAACATTTGTACAAGCATGGCGGTGGAAACATAATGTTGTGGGGCTGTTTTCTTTGGGAAGGTCCTGGATACATTGTTCGTATCGATAGTACTATGGACAGAAAGTTATACTGTGATATTTTGAGCGACGATCTAACGGCCAGTGTTAGTTACTACAATGGAAATATCAAGGATGTCTTATTTCAGCAGGATAATGACCCAAAACATACCTCGAAAATGGCAACAAAATGGTTTCAAAACAATAACGTACGCGTGTTAGATTGGCCCTCATATTCCGGAGATCTAAATCCGATCGAGAATCTCTGGGCGATAATAAAAAAACAATCTTGCGCCTACGAAACGGCCCCAAAAAGCTTAATCGAGCTATTCGACCGGATCACCCAGGAATGGGACAAAATTACACCAAAGTTGTGTCAAGACCTTATGATATCTATGCTAAAAAGGATTGAAGCGGTTATCAAGGCCGAAGGAGGAAGAACCAAATATTAGTCGTAAAATTTTCCATTGGACAAAACCGTTCTAGCGTCCATAACATTTTATGTGATTTTTGACACACCAAAAATGGGACTGAGTTTAAATAAAACCAATTTTTATTTGTAATGGTCAATTTACTATTGTACGTAATTTTGGCCGATTTTGTATGCTATTATGATATCAAAATAAGAGGAAATGTAGCTTTTTAAAAACACTCGAACAGTTTTGTCTACTCACTGTAATATTGCCAGTGAATACCATGTTATGTTGGATGGAAGTGTTGCGGGCGTGCTTGGATGTTGATTGTGGTAGTTCCAGGCCTGCATATCCATTTCTAGCAAACATTTCTGCAATACAACGGGTGATTCCACAGTTAACAATGTTGCCAAACTCTGACAAAGTTTTCTGTAGGTCTTCCCTGAGTTCATCAGCTCCTCCTGATGAGCGACCATACTGAAGGGGTAATTAGGAGATTGAAACTTTAATGATTCTCGAATCACTGGATAGTGAGTAAAAGCCCTTGAAGGCTTGGTCAAACGAAGGAAGTTTGAAACCTGATTTAATGAGTGAGTCAGCTGCCACTTTCGCCATGAGAATTCAGCAAAACGCCTTTTGCCTTCAGTTTGTGGTTTGGCTTTCAAAACGCACACATTGTCCCCATTTTTGAACAGGGTCATAAATTCTGTAAAAAACATTTTTTGATTGGTCACAATTGAAATATCTACTAAGATTGTGTTAGGAAAGGTTCCTTTAATGAAAGGATGGCGTGACGAACTTGTAAGAATTTGTTCAATTGATGTTGCTGTTGATAAGACAGATATTTTTGTGGTATCCGTCCCACGTCCGATTGAAGCACATGCACCTGCCTTGATTTGTTTGGATTTTTAACATCGTTAATTGCCTTTTCGGTCGGGTTTAAATTTTATCGGAAAGAGTCATGACACAAAAGAGTGAGCAAGCAAAGCCCGCAAAAATTATGACTTTGTTGTAAATTTGACATTTTGTTCGCAACACTATAACGATATAGCGTTTTCGAATTATTGCTTAGAGCGCATGATTTGCCCCTTCCAAAATTAATTTCGTTAACATGAATATTATCAAAATGTTAAGGACTACCATTGATGATGACGGAAATAAAAAAAATTTAAAACCCTGACAAACCACACAGGCAGACCCTATAATGTCTATCAGTGTTTAGACTGAAATGACTCTGAAATGGCAAAGGAGTGAAAATGTAATTAAAATTCTCTACGCAGTCTATTATGATGTAATAATACTAAAAGTATGGATTCTGGATATGATTTCAAAGACAATAACGAACTGCGTTTTTTTTGCTTCTTTTTTTTTGGTGTAATGATTGAATTATTTAGGGACTATTGTTAGTAAGATATAGAATATACATTGTCTTCATTGAATAAATGTTCCATGTATTGATATTGTTCATAATTCTTAAAAGGCCTAAGTAGGGATGTAATAGTTTAGATATAGTTGTCATAGTAGCTCGCATGGATGGCGTATAGTGATCTTATCTGCAAAATGTTTTATAGCGATAGTAGTTGATATTTGAATTACCACAAACCTGACTTGTTCAACGTTAGAAAGCTCATCCATAACGGCAGCGGGTACCCATGACCGAAGATGATTTACATTGGCGGTTGTTCGGCTCATAGCAACAGAAGTGCCGTGTGCCAAACCACATAACTTAGACGTTGTAAGATCCGGTGATCTAACGTGACTCCGTTTCATCGTACAGACTATCAGCCTCAACTCTAATTCTAAACTTATATAAATAACCCCCCTTTTTTCGTCTTTAATAAAAACTTCAGCAAGCTTTTTAGATCAAAACTAAAACAACCAACAAAATCCAAAAACCCTAATCATAAACCACAACTTCTTAAAACTTTTAGTTCATTTTTGTTTTATTTTTCTTTAATTTATCTTCACTACTTTATACAAGATCATCCTTTTCCTTTGGAAACGGAATAATTCATATAAAACTCAGTTTTTTTGTCACCGAAGCATCTTACAGCTGTTCAGGCTATACGAATACCTCCTCTGAAACACCATTGTCTGTTTATTAAGATCATGTTTAAGCTTATAGCCTAAAGAATAGTTTAATTTATAACTCAACTCTAAAATATATCATCCCCATAACGGAATACCATCTTTAAGTGACTCTGTCAAATATAATACTGTTATCATTCTTTCTTTTTGAACGGAATACCGACCTATTATCTATCCTACTTCGTATATAAGATCATCCTTTTTAATTCATTCAATCCATAAGGAATAGTTTATTTACTCTGTTAATTTTACACATTCGATATAATTTAAAGACTCCGTCCTTAAGAATACCATTGTCTCGTCCTTAAGCTCACTCAATAATCACGTACTCTTCATCATCTGGTACAATAAGTTCAAAGAATATCGAAAGTATATAGGTTTAATCCACTTCACTTCTCTTCCATTCTGCTCTTATATTAAGATCAGACACCGAATTCGCTTAGTTAAAAGCCTTATTTTACTACACATTCGGATCGCAACCTACTGCTTGGTTCTCACTTAAACTACATATTAAATCGCCTTCCATAAACCCCATTACTGTGCACGTGGTGCTCACTAACAGGGACCTTACTATCTAAATGAACACCAAAAATACTGTGCTGGCTCAACCAATGGAGAACTATTCCTCCACGCAGAAACTTATCAACTTCGTACTGAAGGAGAAGACTTTGAATATTTTATCGAATCACTGTATGAATACTTCGGTATCAGAACCATTACAGTAGAAAAGCAAGCCATATTCCACTTAAAATCACTCTTACTTTGCCAAGCAAAGATTATCTTTAACCACTTCTTCACGATGGACCTAGAAACAGGAAGCTACGCTGAAAACGTCGTGGACATGATCAAAATATTACAAGAGGAATTCGTAAACTCTCGTAATCTCACCGTCAAACACTATGTAACATTCAACCGTTTGACACAATGGCCAAGAGAATCCCAGAAGGAATTTGTTGAAAGACTCGTAGAAGCAGCCAGAATAGCTGGTATTACGGACTGTAAGATGGTAAAACCAGGATTTATCATGGGGATGCACCATGAGGTATATGAACTCGGTGTGTCATTAGGAGCTCGAGACCATGCAGAATATTTAAAATATGCGGAAGGTTATTCCAACGCTTTCGACGCTTCATATCCCCCCCGTTATAATTACCCACCCAACAATGAACAACCAACAATTTTTTGAAACAGAAACCGCCAGCACTACCGAAGCTAACCCGAATCCCACTCCTGCGAAAGAACCTACTGTCGTATTTGAGCACGATTCACTTAAGAATAAATAACCAAATCGTTCAGATAGTTAAATTATGAAATAAAAAGAACCTTCAATGTTCCATACCAGCATACACATGCGTACTGCTATACAACCTCTTCTACTACAAGTACATATTTCTATATTAAAGATTACATCACCATGGGAAAATCCAAGTGTTTATAGGTGTGATTCGGGTTATCATTTTAACACTTATTTAAAAACCTAAAGTAAGTGTTTTGCGCCATCTTTTTGAGTGCTTTCCGCCGCTTAAAGAATGGTTAAAATCACTTTAATATCACTTTAATATAACTTAAAGCCACCTATATTACACACCCTAATATCACGTTAATACAACTCATTGTCACCCATACAACTCACACCTTAATATCCCTCTAGATCCACCATAAAATCACTTTAGAACCACTTTAATATCACTTTAGATCCACCTTAATATCACTTTAGATCAACCGTTATATTACTTTAGATCTACCTTTATATCACCTTTGATTTCACTTTAAAACTACCTAAAGATCACTTTAAAATGAACACTTTTACTGTTATAAAAAACTTTATTTGAAGAAAAAAACATTATTTGGAACTGGTGAAAAAGGTACTGTTGTCGATACAGCTATGCAACAGCAAGAATCGCTCACTATCATTGGAGAATATGACATGTTAATAATACTATCCAAATGGTTATATAGTAAGCCTTACATTACATTATTGGTTAGAAGCCGAGTGCCGTCTCTTACGGTTTTTGTTCATTTTTGAGGGAGCCTTGTTTGACCAGCAGCACTGTAACATGAAGTAAATGGCCCAATTATCTTTACAAAAATTGACAATGTCTTTAATGTTTAAAAGATGACCTTCCCTGGAGGCTCTTGATATCAACTCCTTCTTGATAACAACCGATAACGTTTTCCAAGGTACATATTCATCCATGCTTGACCTTAGGACAGAATTGCAAATGGAGTTAATATCCTTGCTTAGCAAACGATACATACATTCTGCTGTTTTGGGCTGGCCAAGAGGATTTAAAAGAAACATTCCGTCATCACTATTCATTAGTATGTCAATGATATCGGTAACATGAATAGTCTCTGGCTTTTTGATCACGTCAATCTGTTCATAATCAAATTGCATTTGGTCTTGAGAAACTTTTTAGAGACTTGTAGTAGCTATCTTATGTAAAATGGTCTCTAATCGATCAAATCTTTCATGAATATTCTTTATAGCTGAAGTTTGCTCTGCGATGATAGTTGCTTCCAACTTCTCCATTCTTTCAAGCAATGCTTTTGCTGATGTAGCTTGTCTAGACATATTGATAGTATCTCTTAACAGGTAATTTTACTGATTTAAAGTAGTTAAAAGAACACATCACCCCCGCTTTCTTTAATAAATTTCATTATTATATTTCTTTTGGAATGCTTATGCTTGGCCTGTTTATTGAGGAATGATACTTTTTAACTAAACCCCATTTTAAACCGGGATAACAGGACATATAGCTTAACGTTTTAAATCTCATCTTTTTTTATCTTTAATCATTTTATATATTCTAAAAAACATGCGTTGCGATACTTGCCCAAACAAACAATGCGTTCGTACTCGTGATATAGAATGTCATAAAAGAAAACACAAAAATATGGAATTGGGAATTGAAATGAAGGTTAATGGCATTAGACGACGACTAAATATAATAGATGACAGCACTGCTGAGTCATGCATCAATGGTTTGCCCGTAGAAGAACCTGCCAATATTCCTGATCTTGGATATGGTTTGACTGACGATAAAATTTTTGATCCCGTTCCCGCTTCTAATATTGCTTTTATGGATATCAAAGACGTAACTGAACTACAAAATCGATATGAAAGTGATAGGGGAAGCGACTCCAACATCATTCTCGAACGTAGTAGTGTTTTAGAGACAGAATACAATAGATACTTGACTGACAGTGAAAGTAATATCGAAATTGATGCTGATGTTCAAGACTCAAATTATGCCAGAAATCAGTTACTATAGTACTCCGAAATGGCAGTCAAAGGTAATCCTGCGGAGCTATCTGCAATTCGTGATTGCAATTTGGAATCATTGGATGATAAAAAAAGTTTTGAATTTCATGCATTGATGGAAAAGTTGAATCTGAAAAGAATTCAAAAAGAAGAGATCATCAGATGGATAAATGACAACTACAATGATATTCATAATAACCAGAGTAAGCTATTTTATGCGTACTCACTACAACAGTACATGATAAATAATTCTTCTGTAAATTCGACGTAGCAGAAAAATTAAAGTGCACTTATTTAAATAAAAAACAAATGAGTGTAAAAGGTGCCGCTGAAAAAAAAAGTTCACGATATGTGTGTGAATGGGTGTCAAATTTTCATCGACGAGGATCAAGAAATGTGTTCTCACTGTGAGGAACCCAGGTTTCAACTAAACGACAACAGCGTGTTAGAAGCTCGTCAAAAAGAAAAGCTTCTGGACATTGACGATTTCATTGCTTCATACTTTGTCTCTGATAAAAGCATGAGATCATTGTTGCACAGATCAGAGAAGGTCCAAACAAGCGACGATATTGTAATGGAAGACTTTTTTGACGGCAAAAAGTACCAAGAGCTTTTAAGAAAAAATTGCTTTCAAAACCAGTATGACATCGCCCTGGCGTTGTATATAGATGGATTTGTTCGTGGCCAAAGAGGAAACCAGAGCCTCACCATTGTCAAAGCTGTGAACATGAACTTAAGTCTCGATGAAAGGTATTTTAAAGATTAAAATAATTCCATCAAAAATACTAATTGTCATTGTCTGTTACAGAGCAAAAAAAGAAAATCAATTTGTTGTCTGCATCATCAAAGGACCCAAAAAACCAAAAGATATCTATAGCTTCTTATATCCTTTATTAATGAAGTTAATTAAAATGGAGTCTGCTGGTGTGATTGTCAAGGCTCACGACAACCAAAAACATCACATCAAGGTGTATACTTGTCTGTTTCTCGGCGATATTCCTGCCATGGCGGATACTTTGTTTCACACTGGCCATACAAGCAAATATGGTTGTAGAATATGTGATATCATGGGCAGTAGTAATGATGGTAAAGGGATGTACTTTAGTCATAAAAATTTGGACAATGCAGTAATTAGAAGCAATGAAAGTTTTAAATCAGTAGACGAGCGGGTATCTGGGGTAAATGCGACGACAATACTAGTATTCGGCCACTATGACTAATATTTAATTTTATTTGATAACATCAGTTTGAAAACAAAGGGCTCACGAAGGTTACTCCTTTGACCGGATTTACCTCGTTTTCGGCAACATTCGCTGGCCTTGACGAGCTTCATTTGATTGGGCATAACGTATCTAAGCAAATTTGGAAATTTATTTCTGATGACGATAGAAAATATGGTAACAATAACCCATTTCTTTTGGCAAAATGTCATAGAAAAACGCTTGGAATAGCCATGGAAAATTTAGGTACAACTTGCAGAACGAACATTTTTGAAGGGGCATTTTTAAGTATGTAATTGAATTACGCCAGTAAAACAAAAATCGCTAAAGGGAATATTGGTCACATAGATTTGAACACTCGTGGTGGGTATGGACGTGCAGTTGACTGGCAAATGTTTATCTTGTTTCTGGTTCCTACCATTGTTTGTGATATGATAAATATGCAGGCTAATGATAATAAGAGGTATCTGAATACTCCTGGTAGTAGCTTGCGCAGAACTCAATCGTTGATTGGTGACAGTTATGAGCAACATAATTTGGAGATTGAAAATCGATGCAGAGATACTGTTAGTGCTCTTAAAAATTTGTCCAGTGCTTGTGCAATTGCTTTGCAATATAAAATCAGTCAAACAGATATCAGCGAACTCAAAAGGTTAGTTACAATTAGATAAAGGTTTAAAAATACTTAAACCCAATTTTTTTAATATTTGACGGTATTCAGTAAGCTGCAGATATGGATGGATTTTGTCGGAAACACAGACAATATGACACCAAACGCAGTAACAATTAGCCAGCATTATCTATCACATATACCATATGTGATTGAGGAGCTTGGTCCTATGCGCTCGTTCAGTTGTCGACCTTTGGAACGCATGATTGGTATAGTTAAGCAGAAGATAGGGTCATTCTCCAAACCAGCGGAGAATGCATACCAAATCATTCGTACTTTGGCAGAGCAATCTTTTTTGTCCAGAAAAACACCAGCTTGCTCCAAAACATCGCTTACTGGAATCGTTATAGACAAAGCTAACTCGGAGCATCGGCGTATTGCTGAATTCAGGCACCTTGGTGCCAACTTCCTTGAACAAGTTGAACTACAAGTTCAATGCGAGGAAATTCGAGTTGTTCAAAGTATCACAATGACGGGAAGAGGGTGCAAGCAGTTTTGTGCATCAACACTAAAAAAAAATTCCAGCATGTTCCTCGCACACTTACCCATTAGTAATTTCGGTGGAACTGAGAAGAAGTACTATGTCGTTCAGCTGGAGTTCATGTTTGTAGCAAAGCCGTTACCAGCTGCGAACATGTTGAACAATGATGTTTTTGCTTGGGCTAGAATATGTTCCAATATTGAGTCAACTGTTGACGGGAATACTGTTTTATTTTATACTACTAGTTCCAACAGCATGCCACTTGCTGCAGAAAGGGATCATATGAGAGTTCTGATTAACACCAATAATATCATCAGTCCCATAACAACAATACCTTCACCAATAGAAGAAAATAAGCACTACCTTGTTTGGCCATCTATGTCATTTAAAAAAGATGTGTGTATAAGCAATACGCCGTTTTGGTTTTAAAAACAAAACGTAACACTCATATATCAGACTTACTAAATAATAATAAAAAAATATTGCAAATGTTAACACTTGTTGGAACACCCCTGAACACCTCAAACGCAAGTGATGAAAACAAGCTCTTAATTTAACACTCATTTGTCACCTTTTACAAAAGCGACCAAAATCTCCACCTATTTAAATACATCTTAACATCTTTCTCTCAAGTGATAAAATTAACGCTTATTTTAACACTTCTTAGAGCATTCCCAACCGTGGATTATATTAATGGATTATATCAGATCTAATACAATTTTTAATTAAAAACATTCCCAACCGTGCATGATTTTTTTATTAGATTTAATTATTTTCTACTTTTCATTACATATTGCTTAAATCTGAAAAATAAGTAATCCAAAAAAAACATTATTTTTCTTTCCACAAATAAATTTTTCAAATTTTACAAGTAAAAATGCTAACTGATTCTTTCAAGCGCAATTCATCACCAAACTGGACTACCAAAGAAGATACAGTAGTCGCTCGATTTAAGGGTATTTTCTATTTATGGGTGGATTTTGGAAAAACAGCTTCCGTCCCCAGCATTAACACCACTAAACCACTGTTCTATTTAGGGGTGAGATTCCAATTCCCCATACCCTTAAATCGAACGATTTGACAGTGTATTTTTGACTTTTTTCTAACTTTTTGATCAAATTTATTGAATGTCCGAATAAAAATAAATATTTCGCAGTAATGATCATATTTCGCGGTTAAAAATGGCGTCATGACTTCTGTTTAAAATAGCCACGCTTTTCGATTTAAGGGTATTTTCTATTTAAGGGTGAGATTTCCGAAATGTTTGGTCACCCTTAAATCGAGCGACTACTGTATGCAGCTGTGTCTATCATGGATTGCCATATCTAAAGATGAAATCGTTGGAACTGGACAAAAAATGGCCACCCTTTGGGCTGGTATCAGGAAAAACTTTCGTGAGAGCTTTGCAAATAATCAAGCCGATGTATTGGTAGATTATGACGACGATAGCGTTTATACCAGATTGAAAAGCATCCAAAAACTGGTTTTAAAGTACACTTCTATCTTTGACCAGGTTCAAAACGGTCCTTCCCCCAGTGGCTCTGGGCCCAACGAAATGGTAAGTAATATCTACTATGATTGTTTATAATGTAAATTTATCGATTACTTACCAGCCAATCAATCAAAATAGATTGACAGAGAAGACGTGCTCTTCGAAAAAGACGTTGGTAAGCGGTTTAATTTGAGCCACTGTTGGAAAATTCTTCGTTCAGAACCAAAGTTCAAGTCGATCCTTGAGGTTTCTGCTATCAAAGCAAAAGGAAAGCGAAAGGCAATAAATTCATCAGCTGTGGAAGATGACGTTGACGAGGTCCGACCCATTGGTCGCAAGAAAGAGAAACGTTTGGCTAGCGGCGAAGGCTTAAAGGCCGCAAGTGAAATTAGAAGTGCCAAGAACATCGAGCTTTTGCTTGAATGCAACAGAGAAAGGATCAGATTGTTACAGATGACACGAAAAGACGAAATTATGAAAAAGGACATATTGTAGAAATCGTTGTAGATTTATAAAAATAAAAACAAGAAAATTATCAAACTTGCAAAAATTAACTAAGGCTTTATTAAACAAATAAAAGGGGGTCTTTATATACACATTATTTCAGACATTGATCACAGATGGGCTGATGACTGTCGTGGGTAGATTCATCCAGATAATACTCGGATGTAATGATCCGATATAGAGAGGCCATATGAGATGTCAATAACAATAACAATAACATTCCTTCTTAAACTGTGTATGTCTTGTAGCACAATATTTAGGGGAAAATGTAGTTCTTAATTCAGATAGCTGTGGCACCTCTATGTGGCTGATGTAACCTTCATATGTTTTCATATCAATGTTATTAATTAAATGTATGTATATAGCCTCGATCACGACACATATACAGCGTAGATGATCTTGACGATCGTGAATTACTGATCGCACAGAAGCAGAGAATTTCGGCTCGGACGTGGGAAGAAGAACGTCGTCTTTAAAAGGAAAGTGAATCATCTTTGCTTAGAGAAGCCGAAAAAGACGAAGATGGGAGTGACGTGGAGGTACCAGAAAAAGTAAGAGAAGAAGTAGAAGTAAGGGGAGAAGAAGTGGGGGAAGAAGAAGAGGTAGACGAAGAGGTAGATTAAGAGTTACAAAATTCGGTATAACATCTATAAAATAAAAATTAGTTTATATATAAAGAAAGAAAATACATTTTGAAGTGGATTAAAAAATCGATTGAACTTTAGAAATATCTACAACTATTATCCAAGATCGAAGGAATGATTGTTCATCCATCGCTTCGCGGATTATTGAGTGGTATAAATACTTAATACTTTTACCAGTGTTTTCAAAATTATATAAAAGTTTGAACTTTGTTCTTTGTTTATTTTCTTTCGTATATGTATATGTATGTATCATGTTTTTATTAATTTACGGCATATGTAACTAAATGTTACCTTTCCTTTGTCATAAATGTTCAATTAAATCTTTTTGTAGTTGGCTGTGGGTATGGGGATCTCAAATCGAGAAGTACTGCTCAACGAATTCATCAAATGTTAACTCTTCCCGAGAAGATGAAGGTGTGGAAGAATGAGGAGTATAAATCAAGTCAAGATCTTGCCCGCCTTCATTTTCCACTATTTTGTTGTGAAGAATGATGCAAGGGTTCATTACAGTTTTGATATCCCTCTTTTTGAACATCCGAGCTGGTCTTTGAACTATGAGGAATCTCGCTTGGAGAACACCAAACGCACGCTCTACATCTTTTCGTGTTGCCTCTTGCCCTGTTGCAAAATACTACGTTAAAATCTTGTGATATATCAAAATAACCAAGTCTAGGTTCAGATAATATATGTGTACCTTCGATTTGGCTGTTTGCGGGTTAGGGATGGGTTTTACCGAAGTTGCGTACTTTGGGTAAATACCATCCGCCAGGTAATACCCCTTGGTGTAGGTATTGTCATTCACCTCAAACCTGACATCTGGGATTACACCTTCTGCCAGGTCTGCAAAGACAGGAGACCGATTGATGACATTAATGTCATTAAGTAACCCAGAGAGTCCGAAGACCGCATGCCCAATCAAGAGGTCATGTGAGGCTACGGCCGCCGGAATTACAGATGGCCTCTTGCTCCTGCCGGTATACTGGCCATGTAAAGCTGTCGGGCAACTCTTTCACTCCCAGTGCATGCAGTCAATTGATCCAAGCATACCGGGGAATCCTCTCTCTTCTCCAACACGCAACAAACGGTCAACATCTTCCTGGTTGGGTGAACGGAGATATTCCTCACCGAATACCTCGACAATCGCCTTGCAGAACCGCTTCGGACATATCATGGCTGTAGAGTCGGCCATACGAAGGTATTCATCAACTGCATCTGCTGCTGATCCATACGCCAACTGTCTTATGGCAGCTGTTACTTTCTGCAATGTGGACAACCCCAAATTGTTTGCTGCATCCACCTTTTGCTCAAAATAGCTATCATGATATTTTATAGCTTCAGCAATTTCCAAAAAGAGGTCGCGCTTCATTCGAAATCTTCTACGGAACATCTCATCGGAATAGACCAGAGTCTCATAAAAGTAATCTCTCACAATAGTATCGTGGCCTTCAATGTGTCCACGATCGATATAAGTGCGTCCCATAACGGAACCTTTCTGGGGTTGTACTTCCTCTTCTACTTCGACTGTATTCAACTCTTCGAACAAAACGTCTTCCATCATAGCATCCAATAATTCGCCTTCTAAATATTCTGAGCAGTTGTACATTTTAAATAAGATAAATGTAAAAAAATTCAGACAAGTTACAGAAAATAATAAAATATAAACATTTTTTTGGTTAATTAAACGTTTATGTGGGATTTATTAAAAAAAATCCTTTTATTAATCCACGATTGGGTGTAAAAACATTACGCACATCTAAACCTTAAAAATTGAGCCAGATTTAATTAAAAAAAAATTCCTCGGTTGGGAATGCTCTTAGTCACCTTTGCCAGAAGTGACAAAAATTAACACTTATTTTAACACCTTTTAATAGCTTCATTCTGAGTGTTAGAAATTAACACTTATTTGTCACCTTTATTTAAAGTGATGTCGAAAAACACACGAAGTCACTCTAAGTCACTTATTTATTAATTTCATCACTTATTTAATCCCGTGGTGCATGATTGGCCTAAGTATGATATACGATTGACAGTTGGATACATAAAGCTATAACGCTGAGTTACGATATTACCGATCGAGAAGAGAATCTTCTCAGATAAAATCAAGAATTATAAGAAAGAGAAACGTAATATTCATAGTTCTATCAATGGCTTAGCTACCCATAGAGAGAATATAACAGCTATTACTGTAAATGGTTCATTTACGTATATGTTAATATAATTATACTGCCTATAAAGAATATAAAGAAAAAGTGTACGAACTAATCGATACCTATCCTCTACAACCAAATACACAAATTTCGATAAGATATTCTATATTTGGGATCGAATTTTATGAGTTAGAAAATTATTGCACAAATGATCAATTATAACTATTATGTTCTACTAACAATTACACTTGACAAACAAGTATGTATCTTTTAACAGTTTCCGTTAAACGATCTTACAAAGAAGTGTGCCACTGCACCAAGTATTTCTCAGAATACTCGTGTTCCCGTTTCACACATCTGGGACAACGTTACGTTTAATCAATTCTAACTAGTAGAGTTCAGATAACACAAGATGGAAGACCAAAATATATATTTATTCCAAAACCAGAAAGGTCGACTCATCATAAATCCAGGAGATTTGCAATATAAAAAGGATTGATTATTTCATAATAGCAGAGTTCTTCAGTCTATTTTTACCCTAATAAAAATATTCGTTTTATCTCATTATTTTTTACGTGCCATTTTATCAAATATCACACCTACCCCCTCGTTAACGCCAGAAGAGCTACTAAATGCTATAAGGACTAGAGTGCATCTGGACTTCAATGTGCCAAAAAAAAAAATTAAGCAGAGAGAAACGTTAAAATTGGACTCCAACACTTTCCTCATATCTAAGGTTCAATATTTGTGGACATATATCATTTTAATCTTGATTAAAATGAGAATATGAACTTTTTACTCTAAAAAAAAAAGTGGGTCCGGAGTTTTTACAACTCGATTTTAGGTGTGGGGGGAATTTTTGTCACAAGCAGGTTCAAAATTTTAAATTTTACTTTTCCGACCAATAGTATTGTCCCGCGTATAGTATTTGCCGCCTTCGGACCATGAAATGCTTACTGCCTGTACTCTCAATTTGAGTACCCGCATGCGTAGTATCTCAGCCTATTAAATCAAAGTCTGAAGACATTTACTGCCAACCCTGTGAAACACAAAAAGAATAAACCAAACTTTATGTATTAAGTAGAAACGCTTCATATTTAACAGATATAGTTTAGAGTATTTTGAAAATAGATCCAACTAGTTGTTTATTTAATTTATGTATTTGAAGGGTCGTATTCGTTAGATAAAGTACACAGTGCCACAAGACGTTATATCAGAGTCTGAGATCAAATATGATCAACACTGTAAGGCACCAAAAGGATAAAACAAACTTTATGTACTAAGTTGAAACACTTCATATTCAAAAGATTTAATTTAGAGTATTTTGAATATAGATCCAACTGGTTGTTTATTTAATATATGTACTTGAAAGGTCATATTCATTAGATAAAGTACTCAGTGCCATAAGCCGTTATATCTAAAATGAGATCAAATATGATCAACGCTGTAAGAAACAAAAAGGATAAACCAAACTTTATGTATTAAGTAGAAACGCTTCATATGTAAAAGATATAATTTAGAGTATTTTGAAAATAAATCCAATTAGTTCTTTAATTAATTTATATATTTGAAAGGTCATATTCGTTAGATAAAGTAAACTGTACCATAACTTCTAAAATCTAAACCGAGATCAAATATGGTAAAGTGTAAAGCACAAAAAAGATTTAAGATATCGTAGATATACATTAAGTTAGAACGTCTACAATATGAAAACTTTGTTTACTTCAGTAATATTAGATGGAACGTTCTTTAAAATTACAAACGCATCAAAGGGGTTACTGTTTTTGAGCGTATTACTTCACGGGAGCTTTAAAAATGACAAATAGAACTGTGAATTTAGAAGTTTGGTTTATTTTTGCACTCTTCTAAAAAAATTTTGCATAAAAAAAATGCCCTAAAAAAATAAAAAAACCTCCCCACATTAAAAAAATCTGGCTATGAATACATTTTCTTTTATATTACTTGTACTAGTCGGAGATGAATGCTAAAAAATGTCACATATTACGTTTTGGCAAATTAAAATGAAGATGCACTCTACCGGTCCGTATTATATACATCAAGTATTCTCGAACAGGACATATATTATCAAATCCACAACAAGAGAGTTGGTGCCACGACACATCCATGGCAACAAATTGAAGATATATAAAGTTCCGTCATTGCCCACCTTCATATAAGAAACTAACAAATCCAATGAATCCAATAACCCAGAATCAAAAATTCCTCGACCAATTCCTGGTCGAGTCTCCCCCAAGCAGCCCCCCTCAAACCTTGTCAGAAACTCCCCCTCTCCCTCCTATCCTCTTAGGTGGCGGTACTACTACCCTTCTGATGGCTACCCCCATTCTGGACCCTCTAAACCAGCCGGACCAAATTGAACTATTGGAATGCCTCTATAAAACACAGAAACGAGTACAGCGGCTAATTAACAAACAAATATCTAAAGTCGCCAAATTAACCCACAAAAACATAAAAAAAGATGGATTTTCAATCCTGTACAACAAAGAATACCAAGAAGCTCATCGAAGTGTCTTCACTTCCAAGAAAATGATCGAGAAAGTATCTCAAAAGGCTCAACAATTCCACAATCAAACGCCAAAGCAAACTGCTAGAATACACAAGCAGAAATATCAACCAAAATCCCAACCCAACTCGATTCATTACATACCAAGGAAAGGGCCCAAGCCTAGTGCAAACAACAAACCCTGAGACCAATCAAAACATTCAAATTTCCTTTTTTTTATTTTTATATTTTTATTTTTGTTTTTATATTTTTATTTTTTTTCTTTCATCTCTCTTCTTTTCTTTTCTTATTCCTTTTCTTTTTCTTTTTCTTCTTTATTTCTTTACACTACCCCTTTTCTTTTCCTCAGTAGGATACCTACTCTTAGTGGGGAGGAGCGTATGTAAGATCCAGTGATCTTACGTGACTCCGTTTCATCGTACTGACTTTCAGCCTGAACTCTAATTTAAAACCCATATAAATAACCTCCTTTTTTTTCCTTTAATAAAAACTTCAGCAATTGTTTTACCTCAAAACTAAAACAACCAGCAAAATCTAAAAATCAAAACTATCAAACACAACTTTATAAAACTTTTATTTCATTTCTTATATTCACCACCGCGGATTTTTTAGTCGATTACAAGTAAATGTTTGTGTCCTCATGATCTGATTGGCTAAAAAATAAAAAAATAGAAAATAATAAAAAAGCTAAAAATACAATGGTCGTGTGCAACTCGAATACTCAAACATAGGTGTGTTTGTTGCACGAAATGCCTGTCTTTGAAATATTTGGATGTTCTTTATTTAAGCTGTGTCAGGAGCATAGTTGTGTTAAATTTATATGGGTTGATAATCTTGTTTTCATTGACATCTTTTTTGAACATATCAAGAGCACCATTTGGAATAAGTTTATCTGCCTCCATTTCGATAAACCCATCAGTTGTGCAGCTAATAGGCTGTCCAGTTCTACCAGTAACATCAGGTTGAAATCGCTGCAAAGTAACCAATTTACCATTGTTTTTGGTGATCTCACCTACAAATACTGATGTGTTGTTATCTATGCAGACAGAAACCAAACCACAAACACCCACTGAAAAGGTATTTACCCCCGAGTAGTTGTTATCGGCAAACTAACGGGAGCTACCAAACATTTCCAAGAAAAAGTCATCACCTGCCATATCAATATAATTTTTGAGCTTCGAGCCGTACTGGACCCTCTTTATATCTTTGCTCACCCAAGACCCTCCATCGACAATATGTCTAAGTAGCTCTTGCTTACCAACTTTCAGCGCAAGGCTTTTGGACGTATCTTTTCTGTTGGTGTGGAATAGATGTTCACGTAAACATTTGTTGAATTGCTCACCTTTTTCTGTTTCATAATGTAAAGCGCACCCAAAATTGATCAGATCATCACGAAGATGATGCAAGAGGTGCATCTTAGGTTTACATGAATATGGCGTGGGGTTTGAGATTGCAAGATCAAAGGCATGGATTCTCTTCGTTAACTCATGTATGACTTCATGCACATCATTCACATACTTATTAAACCCCATGTGCACACGACGGACAAAAACTAATGAGCACAGCTCACCCAACTTGCTTAGAGGCTTGTTAAGTTCGATGATTTTAGCATCACGAACTCGATCGGCAAATAATTGAGAAATGATCAATGGCAGAATTTGAAGCAATTGTTTATAATCTCGGCCAAGAAACGATCCAAAATGTTTTAGCTGTCTTGAGAAATTACGGCTGTAATTTTTGCAGAATTCATAGCGGTTCACTGCAGTTATCAAGATCGTCATAACCGATTTGTTCTTGAAAATTGTGACCTTTATCAAATGGTTTACGAGATACCTACCAATATCAAGCAAAATTGTGTGAAGAATTTCCACTGGTGTATCTTCTGCAGGATTATAACTGGCCAATTCTAGTAATCTTTCACTCCCATCAAGATTTCGATAGCTCAGAAGCTTTGCTCCAACAGGGAATTCTTCAGCATTGGCGATGACTGCATTGTGATCCAAAGCGAGAACATAGTCGTCTTTGGTTCTAACAATATATTTGGCGAGTAACTGTTCAGGAGTCACTGCGTAAATTTCGTTTTTGCGCTTTTTAATGTTACGGAAGTAACATTTTCTGCACGGAAAAACTGTTGTCATCCCAAGTATGCCGCAGATGTCTGAATGTGCTGGGTTATCGGCCATAATGCACATTAATGGCGCAGTTACTAAAACCATTTCTTTTTCTTCTGCTGAATACATTAGTACACCCTTCTCAAGTACCTTTAAGTCATCAACAATGAAAGGAATGATATTTAAGGCATTAATTCCATCTGTCTTGGGCGCCGTCCAAATGAAGCAGGCGTTTTCCCTTTTCGATCTGTCTTCAAAAAGCAATCCAGCAGAGTTCATAAACCAACTTTCGTAGGGATTGTACTGCTTTGAGATATTTCCTGAATGTGATCAGAAAATAAAATAATTCGCGTTACCTTGACTTTATAATACTGATTCTGAACAATGTTTCCATTGCTGTCACACTTGTTACGTTTCAAAGGAGATTTGCTAAGAACTAAAGATTGATGCAAATAATCCAGTCCTTGACCATCACCATCCAAAGAAAAGCATTTGCTACCGCATACATTCGATTCGTAATGTCCTCCTAATTGGAGCCAGGGAATCTCCATAGTAATTGTTGAAATACCAAAGAAATCGTCTTGCTCAAGAACACGGTAGCCTGCAGCGAGTCGAATTTGAATCTTTGTGTGAAACGACTTGACCAAGAAAAGGTCTTTATTTCTCAAGTAGACAAAGTCTCCAAACCAGTAATCTTTTCCGATTTCAGTTACCATAGGGTGTTGGAATGAAGGGTTTTCTTTCCACTTTTTACCTTGATGAAGATCAAGCGATTGATCAGTTGTATGATCGGAAAGCTTGGTAATTTTACTGGCCTTCGTTGGGTTCAATGTTGTTAGTCTGATATGCTCAGAAGGCAGATTCAAGAAGATTTTTCTTTCGACCATTTCATCTTTATTTTGGAGCTTATTAAAGGCTTTGCCAGTGGTAGTTTCTGTATCCGTTTTAAAAACAGGGATATTATTGCCTTTGCGAGATTGAAAATTCCAAAGGTTGTCCAGAGCCGGAAGTTCAAAACTTCTGTTATCTTCTACAGCATTATCTTTCAATTTGAGCAACAAGTTCATGGTGTAAATCATTTTCTTTGATTGTCTTCTGGATAACTGGTCGTCGTCTCCATTTACAAGAGCTTGCAAAACAAATTTTTGGGTAGTGTTGAAAGGATAGTGTGATTGAACGAAGTTGTTCCATTCAACACCAGAGGAGGCTTCCCAAATGGGTACCATACCATTAAATGTATTAATATCGTTGGTTGCATCTTCAGTATTAGCTTCGTTCTGAACTGCACTAAATCTTCCAACAAAAAATTCGGTAGCAGAGTCGTTGAGTGTGCTTTCATTGATTTCCTCTTTTTCTGACTCTAATTCATCATCAGAATCATTATCATCGTTTTCACTAGAAATTTCAATATCTTCCTCGTTATACTGATCCTCAATACTGTTCAATAACAGATCTTCGGATACTTGAATGTTTTCATCTGATAATTCAACAATTAATTCGGGGTCGTTATCTTCAGAAATGGAAATGTTACTGGGAGTTATAGGAGTGACGTTTGCTGACATTGCTTTTTGTTGACCAGTAGTACGACAGTGACGCTTGATGTTCTGTGAAACTATTGTTTTTCGGCATTCAGCACAATAAATTGTTTGGCGAGCCTTTTCAGTTTTCTTGATTCGACGGAATGTATGTTCGAACATCTTTAATTAAGAAAAAGGAACGGCTTCTCTTCTTGACCTTTAACCTTTCAAATACTCTTAATGGTGACTGTTTTTGGCATAAAGGCAAACTTTTTTTATTAAGTTTTCTTTAATAACCTTCATTCATTTTTTGTTTTTTTTTTACATTGATTGATCTTAGAGCATCCCCAGCAGTGCCCGATAAAAAACTCTTAAGTTTGTGTTTTTTTTTAAATTCAGCAATAAAAGTTTTGTCAACCCCAGCAGTTTAAAAAAAACTCTTAAATAACTGACCTCAAAAACCTTAATTAATTAAATGTACCTGAAAAAAAAAGTGTCAAGATCTTTTTACTCAATCCCAAATTTTTTAAGATGGAACAACTCGCAGCCATGGCACTCCTGAATCTCAGAAAGCGTGCAAATAATAATGTCCTTCATATACTGAACATCAAAATACTTAAGGATGAAATGGACAGTCAGTCAATGACAGGTGGTTCAGTCGAGAGACGCAGAGTCATGGACAGAGACAGTGAATCCGGCTATCAACGTCTATTAAATGATTACTTTGTCGAAAACCCGGTTTACGGCGAAAAAGAATTTCGTCGTCGATTCAGAATGCGTAAGAATGTTTTTCTTCGAATTGTGGAAGCTATCACCGAGCATGATCCGTATTTCCAAAGAACGCCAAATGCTGCTGGAAAAATGGGCCTTCATCCGTTGCAGAAGGCTACTGCTGCATTACGTCAGCTATGCTACGGCGTCAGCGCTGATACGGTAGACGAGTATTTGCGTTTGGGTGAAAGTACTGCCTTGTTAAGTATGAAGAAATTCTGCGCTGCTGTCGTTGAGTTTTTTGGAGAGGAGTATCTTAGAAGACCCAACGAAGAAGATACCGAGAGACTCCTCGAAGAGAACAAAAAACGTGGATTCCCAGGTATGCTCGGGGCTCTCGATTGCAAGCACTGGACTTGGAAAAACTGTCCAACAGCATACCATGGTCAGTATACCGGCAAGGAAAAGAAGCCGACATTGATTTTGGAAGCAGTGTCTTCGTATGACCTGTGGATCTGGCATGCCCATTTTGGCTTACCAGGTTCATTGAATGACATTAATGTTCTTGACAGATCGGATTTGTTCGATGAATATACGAACGGCAGCAGCGTGGTTGTGAAGTTTGACGTCGGTGACCAGGAGTTTACCATGGGGTATTATCTTGCCGATGGGATATACCTCAACGTTGCCAATATGGTAAAGACATTTTCTGTTTCAAAACCTGGTGCCGAGGCAGTAAATATCGTTTCTAAAATATTAAAATATATATGCTAGCTATTAATCATGACTTCTTGAAATATAGAACTTCGCTAAACAACAAGAAGTATGCCGTAAGGATGTCGAGAGGTCTTTTGGCGTATTACAGGCTCGATTTGCTATAATTAGTTGTCCTGCAAGATTGTGGAAAAGAAAAGATCTCGGTATGATCATGAAGGCGTGCATAATTATGCATAATATGATAGTCGAAGACGAGCGGGATGAGAGCGGCAGCCTTCCAAACAATCACTTTAAGTCTCATCCTGCCAACCCTTCTGATGCTGCAGACATTTCTCGCGATCCTTCGTTCTATAGCTTTTCTAGCTATTTAGCGCGCCACGGAAACATCATTGATGCATCTGAACATTTC
This sequence comes from Mucor mucedo, assembly GCF_025094135.1. Lineage (NCBI taxonomy): Eukaryota > Fungi > Mucoromycota > Mucoromycetes > Mucorales > Mucoraceae > Mucor > Mucor mucedo. The sequence goes on along the minus strand of NW_026252335.1, from coordinate 119,793 downwards.
AGATTGAAGAAGGCCTTGGTCGGGCATCTCTGGCATAGAAAAGGATATGGAATTGTTTAGACTTCACTTCTAAATAAAATTCACTCAAAAGTATAGGTCTATCTAGTTTTAAAAAATATAAATAATTTTGAGATGGAACAGAGGATTAAACATATTTATTGTTCACCATTAAGATCTTCTGTACGAAGTATTTCGTTCTCAAACTCAGCTTGGAGGCGCTCCAAAGCTTGTTTGCGACAAAGCTTATAGAAACGCAAAGTCTCTTCATCATCCTTGAACGTCTCCAAGTCAACGCTGAACAATCTCTCATCCAACAACTTTTGATTGACTGCCAAAAGCTTTTGGTTGACAGCCAATTACTCCTGCTTAATGGCGTTCGCTATATCCATCTTCTTCATCATCTCAGAGTATTCGTCTGCTAGCTGTTGCTGGTTTGTTTCCCAGTTAACCAAGGTATCAGTGATCTTCTTGTCCACGGAAGCCTGATTCGTGCTCTTTTTGCGTCCATTAGGACGCGCAATGATGGGTCCATCACTTTCACCATTTTCATCCTCAGCAATCACTGTTGACGTCCCAACCTCAGTAGCAGCAGAGCTACCAGGAGCACAAGAAGCGGTAATCGTTCTCTTGGAACCTGCCTTTACCGCCTGTTTTCTCACGATCGTGGCGTCTCTTCTTGCCGTCTTATCATTCCACTTTGGACTATTACGACGTACCAAAAAACAATCGTAAAAAGCGAAATGAACACGGTATTTTGTTTGAAACGAATTGAAAGCATCCCCCAACTATTTGTTAAATTATTTGATTTAAACTATTATATCCTTTTATCGATAGTTATATGATAATTACTTCATCTGCAGCAGCATTACCGCTTTTTTTGCGTCGCTGGATTGCTGCGACACAGCCGCAGTACTTGCTGACAGCAGCCGAAATGTTCCCCCAATGGTTTTTGAAAGCCTTCTCGTTTCTTTCTGGCCAGTCGAGCTCCCTCTCCGCCTTAAAGTCGTTCATAATTAACTTCCAGAACACTTCCGCCTTCATCAAATTACAATGGACTGCCTGCTCCGAGATGCGCAACCATGACTTGTACACCTGGACATTCTCCTCGTGTGTCCAGCGGAAACGCTTCAACTTGCTGGTATCGGAAGGACCAGCATCCTCATTGCCACTTTGCTCGTAGTCGTCAATTCCATGGACATTACCATCATCACTGGCATTGTTACTAGAATAGTTGCCGTTGTCGAAGTCAGAATCGTTGTTATTGCTCATTTGTATTAAAAAAAGTTATAGAGATAAAAAGGGGTATTTTTTATTGATGTTTTTTTCCTATAAAAAAACACTTCGGATTGGGAAAAGTTATGGGAAATTTTGATTTCCCAAAGTTAAGGGTTTTTTATCGGGCACTGCCGGGGATGCTCTAATTACGAGGTATTTAGAGCAACTACTGCTACAGAATATATAGATTAACATATTCATAGCTTCCGATCAATATTAGAAGAATGTCAGAAAATACATGTTCATTTATAAAGTCCAATGTCGTTTTACCCGTAGATATCATAACCTGCGATTAATTGGTATGTAAATATGAATAATCTGTCTAAGTAATGTGTTTTCTTATTGTTATTTTACACTATAGAGAATCACGTTCGTGTTTGGCCCATGACTAAATGGTTTATAAGGTATTTTATGACATGTAATCGCTCAGAGTGAAAATTTTCTAATAGAAATTTGATTACTGTAGACGAGCAAGATAACATAACCATCGTGGTGGTATGTAGGATAATATAATCGTTTGTCATGATCGCTAATTTCTCCTATTTGTTTTATAGAACATTCAATTTGCCCTATACGTTATCGTCTGGATTGTGGAATCCAATTTCAGTGTTTTCTTAGTGGGATGTAAGCCGTATTGCTTGGTTCTGCAACCGTCTGTCTGCCTGGTCAAAGCTTGTATAGTTTTTATTTGCCAATCAATGTACCTGTCATTGTATCTGGTTTCTGAATCTATCAAATGGCACAATTGGTGTCTGGCTGCCCAACTGGTTAGAATAGTCCCCGTTTGCCTAGTATCCGAGCTGGTAGCATCCTGGAGAACCGGGCTACCTATCGGTACGGCCATACGAGCTGGTAGCAACCTGGAGAACCCGGCTACCTGCCAATACTAGCACTGAAATTCTAATATTTTATTTTTAAAAACATAATTTATTTAAAAATAAACCGTTACACTATAATTCTTTATAAGCCAATTTTTCATCCTCCCTTACACAAACGTTCAAATTAAGAAATTTTACTCATCACTGAAAAAATCTGCGGTGGTGTTGTCCTTTAATTTTTCTTCACTACTTTATACGAGATCATCCTTTTCCTTTGGAAACGGAATAATTCATATAAAACTCACTTCTTTGTCAAGGAATCATCTTACAGCTGTCAAGCCATAAGAATAACTCCTCTCAAACCACATTGTCTATTTGTTCAGATCATCTTTAAGCTCATAGCCTAAAGAATAGTTTAATTTATAACTTAACTCTTAAAGATATCATCCCGATAACGGAATACCATCTTTAAGTGCTCTGCCAAATATGATATTGTTATCATCCTTTCTTTTTGAAAGGAAGAACGGCTATTATGTATCCTACTTCGTATATAAAATCATCCTTTTGAATTCATTATATCCATAAGGAATAGTTTATTTACTCTGTTAATTTTACACATTCGATATCATCTACAGACTCTGTCCTTAAGAATACCATTGTCTCGTCTTTAATTTCACTCAATAATCACATACTCTTTATCATCTTGTACAATTAGTACCAAGAATATCGAAAGTATATAAGATCAATCCACTTCATTTGTCTTCGATTCTGCTCCTATATGAAGATAAGAACCCACTATCGCTTAGTTAAAAGCCTCATTTTATTACACACTCGGATGGCAACCTACTGCGTGGTACTCACTTAAACTATATATTAAATCGCCTTCTATAAACCTCATTACTCTACAACCTAATAAATGTAGAGTTAATTGACATAAATAGAAATAGTCTATATCACAGATCTATTGGTGAAAAACCTAACAAGATCCAGTAACATTGAAAGAATCTAAATATATTCATTCTGACATAAGATCACAAACTTTACTTGTATATTGGACAGCCAAAAAACAGATTTATTGATGACTAATTACTGTCAAATATGAAATTAGTTTCCAGCAGTCGTTTAGTATAAATATATACCAAATTATTATCTTAACATCCTGATCAATAAATTTATAAAGAAATTCTAAACGTACTCATATAGTTTGTTTTGTTTTTTATTTTTGTTTAATCAGACTACGGAATTTATTACATACCTTTTTTTTGAATCACCCAAGCAGTACACTCTTCGTTGTTCGTAGCCAGAATATGCTAGGAAGCAGATTAACTCTGTTTAGGAAAAGCCATTTGCTTTCTAATTTACGTCTCTTCATTAAGTATCGAACATGATAGACATACTTGACTTTGCCAGAAGGATCATAAAACGACTTTTGTCTAGTTTGAACTTCACTGGCCTTTGAGAGAGCATCAGCATGTAAATCGGGGAGATGTTGATTTAAATATAACAACCATCTTTCACTTTCAAAAGTCTTTGGTTCCAAAGCCTTAATGTCAGCACCAATAGAAACATCCGGAGTGAAACTATATAACAACTCAAAAGAAGACTATCCAGCAGACGTATGTTTGCTATTATTGTAAGCATACCTTAAAAAGGGCAAATATCATCCCAAGTTAAAGGATCATCATGGACATAGGTTGCTAATCCATCATTTGTTCTATTGAACCTTTCAACTAGGCTATCGGTACTTGGATGTTGTACAATTGTTAGCGAGCGTTTAATATATAAACGAGAACAAACAATATTCATGACAGTTGATACAAAATTTGAGCCTTTATCCGTGATAAGTGTGCGTAATGTACCAAACTTAAGAACGTTTTTAAATAAGAGAACTTGCGCCACATAATCAAAATAGACAGAACCAAGTGTTATTATAAATTGGTAGTTGTTTTAATGTGGTTTATGTAGGAATTTGTAAAGTTTGTAGTGAGCACCAAATCAAGTTATTAGGTTTGATTACGCCTTTTTATGAGTAGTAAATAAGGTAGGCTTTAGGAAGGTAGTAATACTGTTTGAACGTTTACGTCAAGTTGAGTATAACGATAAGAAATCAATAGTTTTGATTTAGGATGATAGATATATTATGTCTTCAAAAGTAGAAGAATAATATATAAGAGTTAAGGGATGGTTTACTTAGACTGTTTGAAGTATGTATGTTTCTTTTATCAGATGTCTACTATACAAGGTCTAACAATTTATAGAACGTTTTGTTTGACAGAGGTTTTCTTATAAATTAGAATAAACAAAATAGATGGAGAAACTTAATCTCGACTGTTTAAAGTATGTAGGTCTCTTATTACAGAGGTTTACTTTACATGATCGAATATTATACTGAAGGTTTCTTATTACAGAGGTTTTCTAGTATATATGCATTTAAGTTTTTATGCAGTGAAGTTTTTATTACGACTGATTGAAGTATGTAGGTTTCTTATTACAGAGGTTTACTATACAAGATCGTGCTATATATTGAAGGTTTCTTGTTACAGATGTTTTCTAATATATAAATAAAAGAGAAGAAGAAAAAAAGGAAGAAAAGAAGGAAAAAAAGAAGGTAAAAAATAAAGAGCGATAAAGGACTCTGAAAAAATAGATGTTAAATTGAGATAAGAGAAGTCTGAATTTTATTATTTGAATTTTGGAAGGATATTTATATTTGTTATAAGGGCTTGTGTGACCACGTGCTGTTTTTGATAAGGGATTTAAAGGGTGTTACAAAGTCACAGACTGGATCTTTACACGTCCTTCCCCTTAGAAGAGACAGGTCTCCTATGTTTATAATGTTTCTTGACAGCCAAGGCTCTTAAGTGTTTGAATAGTATAAGGTTGTTAAAGCTGCTTCTATATTTGTCGGTGTAGTAATGATGATATTTGAGTGATAATTGTGAATCGGGGTCAACGGTAGTGTCAATAAATAATTTAGTTGTTTTTTGTGAATGTCTTTTGAGGATGGTGAGTAATCTTTCTGTTTTTTCTAATTCTAATACCAGTCGCTAGATTTTGTTAGGTAATTCAGTTGCCTCTTTGTTCAGACGCATTTCTACTATATCAAGGACCATGGATATACTCTCGGAAGTGGTAAGTGGTTTGAGATGGAGGAAGGGCGTGATTTCTAAGGTGTGTTGTATGGGATTCATTGTGTGTATTAAGAGTAGAATTGAAAAAAGAAGGATTAAATATGACTTTAGGATTTTTTAAATCTTCAATTTGTTGCCATGCACATGTCGAGACTGAATTTCTCCGTCTATCTTTTTGAGTAGATATGTAGAGTTCGGGAAACATTTGTGTATGATGTAGGGTCCTTGATATCTATCTTCTAGCTTTGCTGATATGTTGTTCGCAATGATTTCATGATATTTTAATACGAGATCGCCGAGCTGATACGGTGGTTTATTGGTTTTCTCATTTGAAAGTATCCATTTATTCACCATCTTAAGTTGATTTTCCTGGGCTTTGTTAATGTTGGTTACTGCAGTTTGTTGTACTTGAATAAACTTTTCTTTAAATAAGTTAAAGTTGTTGAGAATCATCTCTTCAGTAAACTCTTCATCAAAGACATCCGGATTTCCCATAAAATTATCAAACGGTGTTCGGGGTTGCCTGCCGTACAACAATTCGAATGGTGATAGCTTAGTACTTGCTTGGATTATGCATCGATATGAAAATAAGATAACAGGTAGGTATAAGTGCCAATCCGGTTTTTCTTCCACTGATAGTTTTCGTAGACATGATCCGAAAGTTCGATTAAATCGTTCCACCAGTTCATTTCCTTGAGGATGATAAGCCGAACTAAATTTGTGCTTTATCCCGAAATCATTACATAGGGTGTTTATCAATAAGTTTGAAAAGGGGTTACCGTTATCTGTTATAAGTATACTTGGTGTTGAATGTCGCGAGATTACATCTTCCACAAAGAAAATCATAACTTCAATTGAAGTTGCATGTGTCAAAGCTTTGGCTTCTACCCATATATTGAAATAGTCAATAGCTACAATAATATATCTAGGGCCTCCTCGTGATGATTGCACATGTTTTATATCCATCGACACCTGTTGAAATGGTCCAAGAGGTACAGGTATGACATGAGGTTAATCTAGTTCAATTTCCTTTCCTTTTTGTTGACATCGTTCACAAGAAGATACCCAATCTTTGATATTCTGAATCATTCCATCCCAGTAATACTTGGCCGATATTTTTGAATATGTATTTTTGAAAGCGTAGTGTCCTCCCATTGGATGGTTGTGATACATTTGAAAAGTATTGATAGCGTCTGGTAATGGTAACACGAGCCTGAGAGGTGTCTTTCTGTAAAGGTTGTGTTCCTGAGAAAAATAGTGTTTAAAATTTACTCGTAGATAATTGGCTTCTTGAGGTGTGGCTGAAATCAGATATTCTAAAGTTTCAAGATAGTAAAGTAATTGTTCGTATCTTGTGTTATCCATGTTGTAATAGTGTAAATAAGTTGATAATAATTGTGTTCCAATAAAATAAATGTAGAAGTGAAGAAAAGATAGTTGAAATATTTACAAGTTGAAACATAAAGGGGTTTATATACATATTTTTAGTCTTGGTGAATGAGACTGGGATTTATTGCCGGTATTCCATTAGTATGTTGAAGTTGTGGTACAAAAAGCCTTGGTTGTGCAAGTTTTATGGCATTACGGGTCATTGATTTTAATATCCAAGTCGGGAGAAGAAATCTGCATTTTCGTTTACTCTTCCGGGACGATAGATGATATCAAATTCATATTCTTTGAGGATAGCAACCCACCGAGCGAGAATACCCGTGTATTCCGTGGTACTGTTGAGGATTCCTCTTAGACTAGACTGATCTGTGAGTACCGTAAATTTCGAGCCAAGAAGATATGGTCGTAATATCTCCACACACCAATTCAGTGCTAGCAATTCTAATTTGGACACTCCATAGTTTTCTTCCGATTGTTTCAAGCCTCGACTAAGATATAGTATCACACGCTCTTTTTCTTCGTCGTCATATTGACTGAGAACACCACCAATACCAGTACGTGAAGCGTCTGTCATCAAGGTAAATGGCGTGTCAAAGTTGGGTCGAATACGTATAGCAGCTTCGGTTAGGACTTTCTTAAGAGCTTCAAACGCTTTAGTGGCTTTTTTATTCCATACGTTCGGTACTCATTTCTTGATTTTTGTTAAATCATGTACAGGTCTAGCTATACTGGCAAAGGCGGGTACGTATCTCCGGTAATAAGATGCTAAGGCAACGAAACTTTTGATTTCTCTAACTGTAGTAGGTTGTTGGTAATTCAAGAGTATTTCTACTTTAGCAGGGTTTGTTGAAACACCTTCTTTGGAAACTACAAAGCCCAAAAATTCGAGAGAGTCCTTAAAGAAATTGCACTTGGATGGATTCAATACCAATTTTGCTCTTCGAATGCACTGGAATACTTTTTCAATGTCCAATATATGTTGTTCGTGAGATTTAGAATATATATTTTGATCATCCAAATACGAAATAACACATTGACTAAATAAATCTCTGAATGTAAGCATCATCAATCGACTAAAGCTGTAAGGACTGTTAGATAAACCCATTGGCATACAATTATATTCGTAAGTTCCAAATTTGGTAACAAAGGCTGTTTTTTCTTTACTATAAGGATCCATAGGAATCTGATGGAAGGCCGTTCGCATATCTAAAGCAGAGAACACTGTTGCTGTTCCTAACCGATCCAGTAAAACATGGATCCTTGGTAATGGAAAGGCATCCTTCTTTGTTATATCATTCGATTTTTGGTAATTAATCACCACCCGATAGCTTTTTGTATCCTTCTTTTTCACCAAAATGATAGGCGCAGCGTAAGGGCTCGTTGATGGTCGTATGATTCCTAACGCACAGTGTTTATCAAGTTCTTCTTTTAATGCAACGGATTCTTCGGGAGAGATTCTGTAAGGTCTTGTCCGTATGGGAATTTTATCTTCAGTAATAATTTTATGATATACCAAGTCTGTTTGTCCCAGAGTTTTACCATCCCTGTCAAAGATATCTTTAAAATTATTTATCAGTTTCAAAAAATCAGCCTTCAACTCCTCCGAAGTTTCTCCTATTTGGGTCTGATCCAATTGTTCTTCTGATAAAGTAGAGTCTTCGGTCACGCGGATGTTTTCACTTTCCTCTTCAGACAGTGGTTTGATTTCATATGTGGCTAAAACCTCAAATTCTGCAATCATGGCAATAACAGTATCTTGATACAACGTTATGGAATCTTCGGTCATGTTTTGTAATTGGGCCCGAAATTTATATTCATGTGGTTCCAAAATAAGTTTAGACAAGGTTATATATGGTTCAAGAGAGGGATTTATTTCAAAATATTGCATGTTGGATTTTTAAGGCAAGTTTAAGTTTATAGGAACATTGGATTTTGCAAGTATAATAAGGTTTCCGCCTTTCTTGATTTGTATACGACTATCCTTGTTTTGTACTTGGCTATCCTCCTTGGTGGTAATACAATGAAAATCATTGGTGATAGTCATCAATTCAGCTTCCTCTTCGGATTCATCCTCGACTTCAGATTCTTCTTCGGATTCTTAGCTCGTATCATCCTCTGATTCGGATTCTTCATATTCGGGTAACAGAAAATTCAGTGCCGTGTTTTTCTTATTCATCATATTAGTCACAGGTTCTTGTGTTTCTTTATTGAAGAAAATGTCAATCTTGGTCAGTTGCTTCTTATAAGTTATCGTCATTTGTGGGAGTTCGTAGTTGATAATAGCTTTAGTTCGCTGTAACCAATTGTTTCCGATGATTAAAGGGTAAGGCATGCTGGGTAACACTTCCACCGTGATAGGTACAATTAATCCATTAACATCGATAGGTACATCATATATAACCCCTAGAGAAGCATATTCCTTGTTGTTTCCTAGAACAAATTTTTTAGTGGATGCTGCATCGATTGAATATCCTAATACATCGGCTAAACCCTTCGTAATGATGATTTTTGAAGCTCCACAATCGATTAAGGTTTCTATCTTGGCTTGACCAATTTGCATTAAACAGCGTAAGGCAGTAATTCCCTCATCTTCATTTTGATTTAGATTTGCAAATGAATGTGGATGTGCGGTAGCGGAGATTACGAATTGTTTAATTTTATTTTTTCTGTCTTTGTTGAAACGGGTTTGCAATGAAGGAATGACGTTAAAGAGTTGCTTAAAACTTATCCCTGCTGTTCTGTCGAGCATATCAGATGCAATATCATATCCAGATTCGTTGATTCGTTGACGAATGGTTCGTTTTAGTGATGTACTTTTAGGTTTTACTCGGTCCTCGATCATTGGTTCTTCAGCTAAAATTGGTGGAATGTTGAGGTTGGGTTCAATAGTGGTGACAGGTGGAGCTGGAGGTTTGGCTGATGATCTTGTTTTTGATGATTTTATTATAATTTTTCTTGATATCCCATATGGAGCAGCGGGTAAAACTTGGGTAACTTCAGTTTTTTCGGCTGGCATGAGAGTGTTTTGTGATATAGGATTTGGAATATTAGGGATCGATGGCCTATAATCTATCGACTTAAACAGTTTTTTGACTGTTCAGATGGTTTGCTATAATGTTGTACAGGCATCAAGACTTGTTGTGAATGATTTGGGATGTAGACCAATTGTCCATTAAATATTTGAGTACTGTATCCTTGTCCATAATTGGTTTGATTTTCCATTATCTGAGGCTGATGCCATTGATTGGGCATAACATTACTAGGCATGGCAAGATGTCCATGGTTCATTATAGCTGCCTGCATATTTCCTTGTTGAGGTTCCATAATTGTCAAGGATTGAGGGGCTTGTCTACTTCCATTTGATGGTTCCGTGTTGGGCTACTGATTTCCTTGGCTCTGATTATTATTGGAGTAGGTATTGTAATTATTGCTGCGACTATTGTAAAATTGACCTTAATTGTTATATGATCCGCCGTTTGTATTATTATTACGATGATTACTGTTACAGTTACCAGGTTGATTATTTTGTTGTTATTCTAATATCCATTATTAGCATAAAGATTGGCTTCAGTATTGCGTCAATAATTATTCCCATTGCGATTATTAGAGTGATTATTGTTGTTATTGATATTATTGTAATTATGATTTGTATTGCCATTGTTGTTATGATAATTGTTATTAAAGTTGCCGTTGTTATTATTTTTGTAGTTGTTTTTGTATTTTTGTTGTCGTTGTTCATAACTGTCTTGTATAGCTTTGGCGGTTTCAGAGCGGATCAATTCTGTAAGTTGAGATGGTGTAATGGGAGCTTCTGTAGAAGAAGTTACCATAGGTTGCAAAGTTTCTATGGGACTTGTCGGTACAGAGTTAGAGACAATAGGAGAGGCGGTGGTAGAACTAACTGAGTCTCTTCCTTGAAACAGCTCGTTGCTTCGAGAAAAGGTGGCAATTTGTTGGAATGGGTTACGGAGGTTTGACTTGAGGAACTCCATGGTGTACGGGATAGCCATTCCAATATCCTTGTGCTAATCGCACACAGTCTTCATGTGTTCCCGCACCTGTGCATACGCAATGTTCTTGTATGGCAAATAACAGTCCATATTTAAACCTTGAGCTTATGGTGGTTTCATCGGTGATTCCCGCAACAACAGCAGCTTCGGTTAATCGATTTAAAAAATTGATGGGAGACTCATCTTCTAATTGACTGATTCCGTTAAATGCATCTTTTCTTTGTTCTTGCATTTCTTCTGTAAAATATTTGCTTGTAAAAACTCCAATGACCGATTGGTAAGCATGACTAATTGCTTCTTCAGCACTTGGGTACAAGGTGTCCAAGTCGGCTCGAGCCTTTCCAGTTAATAATGCCTTGAATGACATAACCTTTTGTCTATCCTCAGTTATATTCTTGAGTGCAAAATAATCTTCCAGATTGTTTTTAAATTTGATAAAGTCTTCACCGTCATAACCGCGGAATTGATATAGTCTTTTGTTAATGTTGAAGGGTTCAGTGGATGAGTATGATGACGCCAACACAGTGGATCTTTGCGACATGTTAATAGGTAGTCTTTGGTCCATTTCGAATAATTTTTGATGATAATTTCCCCTGTTAGTGAGCACCACGTATCATAAATTGGTAGTTGGTTTAATGTGGTTTAGGTAGCAGTTTGTAAAGTTTGTCGTGAGCACCAAATCAAGTTATTAGGTTTGATTACGCCTTTTTATGAGTAGTAAATAAGGTAGGCTTTAGGAAGGTAGTAATACTGTTTGAACTTTTGCGTCAAATTGAGTATAACGATAAAAAATCAATAGTATTGATTTAGGATGATAGTTATATTATGTCTTTAAAAGTAGAAGAATAATATATAAGAGTTAAGGGATGGTTTACTTAGACTGTTTGAAGTATGTACAGTAGTGCTAAAAACTGTCTCACAAAACTTACATCGACGATAACATCCGCCTTAACTACAGTATTCAAAAAATTAAAAATGCTCCTAGAAGAGGGATGTTATTTACACGTTACGCAGTAGTTAGACGTTTTTGCCGGCGTTGCATGCACTACAAACATAGAAAACGTCTTTTTCACATTAAATTGTTTCTGTTTATGGCGTTATACGGACACTTTTTTCGGCTTCCAAATAAGGGCTTTGCCCCAAACTTTTTTTGTCATGCCATTGGGACTTCGATAGCCATTTGCTATAAAAATCCCATCTAAAAAACTTGTTTTTCCCAGAACAATGTTTTACTGTTATTTTCGTATTATTTATACTTGCAATGCCTAAAAAACTTAGCCAAGACACCCGAAACAACGTGAAGTCCCTTATTGCTTGTGGAAAAACAACTAAGCAAATAGTTGAAACAGGAGTATCCCGAGCTCAAGTTATTCGAAAGAAAAATGTGAATGGTCCTGATCTCGAGCAATGTAATGGTGGCCGACCAAGTTTGATTCCTAAGAGAACTAAACAAGTAGTTAGTTTTCAAGTTTGAAGGGGTTATTTAGCTACAGCTAAGGATGTTCAGAAGTATTTGCAAGAGATCGGTTACAATTACGGCTATTCTTAGATCACTTACTTAATGAGATCTCTTGTTCTTAAATCATCATTCAAGAAAAAAAAACCACTCATTAGCAATGTCAATAGAAAAAAAAGATTTCGTTGGGCTAAAAAACATAAAGACTGGCCCGTAGATGACTGGAAAAAGGTTGTCTACTCGGACGAGACAAAAGTAAACAGATGGGGATCTAATGGAGCTCAAATTACTTGGAAACTTAAAGATGACTCATTGCAGCCTCATAATATTCAAACAAGATTGAAAGGTGCTGGCGGCTCTATAATGGTCTGGGGATGTATGACATCACTTGGAATAGGCTATGCATGCCGCATAGTGGAGTACCCAATTAATTCCGAGCTGTATACTCACATTCTGGGCACAACATACAAGGACACACTTGATTATTACGGATTAAGCGGTACGGATGTGATTTTCCAACAAGACGGAGATCCCAAGCACACCTCCAAATTTACAAAGCAATCGTTGGAAACAAATAAAATCAACTATATTCGAGACTGGCTACCCAATAGTCCCGACTTGAAACCCATCGAACACCTTTGGTATCACATAAAAGTTAAGTTAGACAGCTATTCGACTAAGCCAAGGAATACCGATGAATTGTGGGACCGCTTCAAAAAGGAATGAAATGGTTTCACTTTGGAGGATATGCAAAGGTATTACGAAAGTATTCCCAAAAGAATCGAGGGAGCTATTAAAGGAAAAGGTGGTTATACAAAATATTAAAATAAACATCGTCCCTCTTCTTTTGACCTAAAAGTAACCTTTTTGTGATTGTTTATATGTTGCCTTAAATAGCATAACTCCAATTACCAAAATAAATAATTAACTGTCATTAACAACTCCTCTTTAAAATTTGGAATCCGTATCATTGTTTTTCGCCATATGATATTAATTTTTAGTTTTTGTTAGACAGTTTTTAGCACTACTGTATGTCAGCTGCCGAAATTGCACCAACAGAAGTACGAGTGATAGTTTGGAAAGGTAGAGTCGCATTGTTAGTATCTCTCTTGTACATTTGACACTTCGAACAACCAAGAATCCGATTCCTCACATATTCTGTCATGGACCGCCACAATCCCACTTGCTTCACCTTAGACATAGTCTTGTCAAAACCAAAATGACTACCAGTCAGAAAATTATACATTATCCACAATATCTACGCTATCAATTTGCGTGGTAACACTGGAACATTCATCTTCCAGAATGCATTATTGTTGTAAGAGAATAATTTAGTAGTTGACTCTAGCTTTTCTTTTCCCTTTTAAAGAGCGGAGAAGATATGATCTTCTTTTTGTAAGGTCAACAACGACGGAACCTCCACATCTGGAACATTTGAGCTAGACAAAGACGCTTGTACCTGTTGATGTTGTCGACTCAACACATCAACATCAATGTTGTGTACACTTCCTCTGTGTACAATCATAAAACGATAACTTTTGATAGTCATGTTCTAACGGGGAATTCGACAACGAGGCATTTCTGTTGTCAAAATCAATTTTAAACCAATGTTATACGTAAAAATGTTAAATTCAGAAGATTAATGTAACAATAAAGGTAGTCTAGTGACCACACTATCACCAAACACGCTTCAATTGTACTATAGTTTTGCTCGGAAACTTTCAAAGAACGACTCGCAAACGCAACAGGTCTATCATGCTGAACTAACACCGCACAAATACCGAGCTAACTTCAATCTGTATATAGACTGAACGGAGCTTGTGGATCCGGGAAAGCCATATTGGTCAGGTTACACACAGTCTGTTTAAATTAATCAAAGATAAAAGACGTTCCTTGGTCCAAGTAAAATCGTCATCTTTCTTCAGCAACTATATAAGAGAGCTGCAATCATTGCCAAATTCTTAATAAATTCGTGATAAAACAATATATACCAAAAACATTGTAGCGCTTAAATTAATGGCGGTAAGGGTCAATCACCGATATTCGTTGTTTTGTCCGTATTTGCACGAATTCCACGCGCACAGAAGAGAAAACCAAGAAATTTGACTTCTGGCTGAAACCATTAGCATTTTTTTGGAGAAATCCTAAGGTTGAAATCTTGCAATCTAGCTAACACAAATTCTTAACTTGCAAAATGATCTAAAATGTGTTATCAAAGCGAATTTAATCATCCAAGTACATCATTATATTCTTCAGACCAGTAATTAAATCAATTGTAGTGAAATAAATATGACGGTTCAACTGATCTACCAATTGGGAAACTCTAAGAATTGGGTACTTGTCGGCAACTGTCATGCGGTTTAAGTCTCAGTAATCGACGTAAAAAAGCTTTGTATCAGCAGGCTTACTCAATAACTCCACAGGAGACAAGCAAGGGCTATCACTAGGCTCAATTACACGTTTCTGCAGATACTCGATCACCATTTCATCAATCAACCCAATTTCCGCTAGGGGTCTGCGATAATCACGAGTAGCAACAGGATTAAAACCGCCAGTTTCAATACGATGCTTGTACGGAGCGTTAGTTAAAGCTTGTTGTTCGTCAACTGCAGTGATTCCACGAAATTCACTTGACAGATCCTGCGTAATCTGCGCTAAATCCTGAGAAGAATTGATATGAGCACTATTTACTTTAAACAATTTTTTAAATGGTTGATTAACCAAATCTCCTCAGATTCCATCCAATCCATGCCAAAGATCATCTTCTTATGCAGATCCGCAACAAATATACCTGTGCTACAGTAGACATAATAACTTCGGTATTGAACTCCAAAACGCTAAACTATCGGTATGTTGGATCGTGCCATTACCATACGCGATGTCAAAGCCAGGGCAGGAAGTTACTAGCAATCCAAATTCCTGTGCTTTTACCAAATCAATGGAGCAAATCATAGATCCAATGTCGACGAATACTTTCGGCAATTGTCTTCCATTCGGCATAAGAGCGTCAACATAAGAATGGCCCTTTGCTCGGCCCACGGTCGCTAAGTTCATCCTAGACCTGCAAAAATAGAAGGAAATACTTCTTTAACAAGATCCTCTGTTACCTAACTTTTCTGTTATCTAGAATAGTTTCGGAAATGATCATCATTTGTACGAGAGTTGTTACCCGAATCACCGTAGTTTCCATCGATATCACGGCTAATTCCACCATTATCACGGTTATTTCCACCATTATCACGGTAATTTCCACCACTGGGTTTAATTCGACAATCTTTCTTGAGATGGCCAGGTTTCTTGCACCGATAACATACTCTTGTTTCCCGAGGTTGTTGAACGTTCTAAGACGTAGGATACAAACTAGGAGTTATCAAAGCAACAGGTAACACGGAAGTGGAGTTGCCATTTCCGGCTATATTCAGATGAATTTCCTTACGAGAACAAATAAGAATTGCTTCATCGAATGATTCGGAACTTTTCATTATCAAAATCTCGCCAAACGTGCGAGAACGTTCTCCGCGCAAATTATGTAACTGCAGATAAAGGGCAAAACCGTTAGCTCGTTTAAATAAACTGATTATGTAATTTATACCGAATTCATAGATCGGCATGGCGTCTCTGGACAAGTTTTTCAGTCCTTGCAAAGCAGCTTCATTTGTACTAAAACCACCGGTATACTGCTTCAAAAAACCACCAGAGAATAGATCCAACGACCGTTGGGTCGGATCGGGCAAAGCCACAAACCCGGTGAACGCTGTATGATATAAATAATTACCAAGGTCCTTCATTCTTGGTACCTCTGACACACCATCATACTTCGTATACCACTAGTATTTTGGAGGCACCTCGACACTAGCAGCGATATTACCACATTGTAACGTTTTTTTGCATTAGAGGCAAAAACAGCCACTGTAACATCCACTTAAACAATAAGTAGATGGAACTCGTTTTCTTGAAGAGGATCAGGGAAGATTAAAAATATTAAGATGGTGATCGATCGATCTCCTTGAATGTTTATTTTTTTGTAAAAATCCTCCTTGCATTAATATCGTTTGACTAACGATCAAGACGTGGCTAAATTGTACCAGAGGCAGGTTTATTATTTTGAGTGTGATCGCAACCACGACTAGACTGGCATAA
This sequence comes from Mucor mucedo, assembly GCF_025094135.1. NCBI lineage: Eukaryota > Fungi > Mucoromycota > Mucoromycetes > Mucorales > Mucoraceae > Mucor > Mucor mucedo. The sequence goes on along the minus strand of NW_026252335.1, from coordinate 103,574 downwards.
AAACGAATTTCACAGTCATATAAATTGTTGTTACATACCTACTTGAGTATATTCTTCCGTCCTTATTAATGGTATTCTTTTGATTCACACATATTTTCGTTGTAATGAGAAACAAGATTGAACATAAATAAGTATTGCGGGAGGATGTAGTTTCTTACTTCAGTTATTTTTCTTCTTATCGTAATACATCCAACTTTCAATAAGTTCTATTTATCTTGTCTATAGCGTCTATATACGGACTTCCCATAGCAAACGTAACTAATTTTTTCGTGTATAGACTAGTTAGTTATTCAATGAAGTAATGTTGTACTATCTGCGTTTCGACTCCAAAAAGACTATTAGAGAACTATTTACGCCCAATTACAAACTGCCTGGCAATAGCCGGCGTGTTACTTATAAAGTAGTAAGTGAGAAACCAATTTTTGCACACCTGCTATGACATTATGCCTACTAAAATGTCAAATAGTTCATATTTTAACTTGAAGCTTTTCAGGAATTATAAAGTTTTATCTGTAACCGTAGGACAATGTTAGACAATATACGAAAACTTGCTTTAGTTGTAACATACTTATAATATAGATACATTTTGTAATACCCATTTTTAAGACAAAGTCCGCTTATTATTGAAGCGTTATTTTAAATGGTGATAATAATCAGGAATTACTACGACCTATTTGTGATATATGGATTAGTTTGCAAACTCCGGTTTTAGACATCCTGTCAACTGTATCGTAATGACGTTTCAGGACATTGAAGTTGCAAGGACAAAATTGTTCTTGCTTGGATCCAATTTCGTACCAAACGTTTCTCTGACATACAGTGACAACAACTAATGCTGAAAATGTTGTACCTCGCATTGACCTGCAGACTCAAAGAAAATAAGAAAGACTTAACTTGCTTATGATAGTCTACTCAGCGTATTTCAACTGAATAGCAAAATTGTGATTATATTAATTCTTAAACAACGACCAGTAGTTGTGGGGGATTCAGTCAAGACATGCGAATGGGATCTGCATGGTACAGATTCCTCTATACTTCCTTCACTATTTCCCAAAAAAGAGTCTAGTGCTTTAATTCAGACAGCGATTTCTTATCGGCCAATCGGAATTGGCTGATCTTTAAATATCGTTCTGGACTAGAAACAAAACACGAAAATTTTCCCGTCCTCTTTTTTTCCCTTTTCTCCCTAAAGTTTTTGCAATGAACAATAACAGTGAAATCTACTTTTCTGAAAATCAATTTGACATTAGTAAGGAGTTGTTCTGTAACGGCGAGTTTGGACATGGCCTGGATCAGTCAACTGTTCATGAGTTGCAACTATTGGATATTTCCATAGTTAATACTCTTGAGCAGTTGGCTGGTACAGCCATGCCTGCTCTGCCCGTTGCAGACAACTCCTGTACCGCAACATTGCCTACAGCAACAAAATCGTCTTCTGTAGCATCAGCAGATACAACAACAACAACGGTAGCAGTAGTTACCCGTAAAACGAACAAAAGAAAAGCATCTTGTTCTGTTTCCTCGGAAACCAAACAGAAAAAAAAACAAAAAAAAGAATTTGCTTGTCCTTTTTGCGACTTCTCGTGTAATCGCAAATACAATTTGCAAACCCATATGATATTACACAATCCTCATCGTGTAAAAAAACATCAATGTGCCGATTGTGATCGCGGTTTCGACCGAAAAGCAGATCTTAAGCGACATAATACCAATGTCCATAAAAAATAAAGCTTTTTTTATCTAGTCCTTGCTCACTATTTATTCATGTTTCTGTCTTTCTCACTTTTTATTAATTTTTGGGTTAAAACAAACATAAACAATAAAATAAGAAAAAGAGCATCAGCTACGATTTGTTTTATATTTCATCTACTCCAGGGAGAAATTCGTATCAAGGACATGTTTTCTGTAGATCGTAGCACTGGGGTTTTAAAAAAAAACCTGTATAACCTATGATTCAGGTTGTAAAATATCGCAGTATAAGGATGTAACAAAACTTGAGTCGTCGTCCATCATACCGACCAGTTATGTGAATAACATCTGTTAGAAGCTATAAACAAAAAGAATTGATATTAGAGCATCCCCAGCGGTTGATTAAATTTTTCATTAAATATAATCATTTTTTTTGTGACCAAATTTGCTAAATTGAGATTTCTCCAGCTGTTGAGTAAAAAAAAATTAAAACTCGGTGCCTGTCATTTTCTCCTGAAAAACTTTTGTTACTTTTTTTATAAAACTTTAACTGTCCTAATGTCAGACTACTATTTAACATCAAGTGATGAGGATGAAGAAGAACCTTACATGCATAATCTTACAGTGAAGACTTTGAAAATTTTGAAAGCAGAGTTACCCAAAAAAAAAAGAGACGTCTTGTCAAAAAACGTAATATTATTTGGAGAAAACGGGACGAAGGTCATCAATCCCTTATGAGAGACTACTTCTCGGAGACGCCTATCTATTCAGACAAAATGTTTCGTAGAAGATACAGAATGAGACGAAGTCTATTTCTACGAATTGCCAAGGAAGTGGAGGCTCACGACGACTACTTCGAGCAAAAGGTCAACGCAGCCAACTGCTTGGGGTTATCGCCTCTCCAAAAGATGACCGCAGCCATGCGTCAGTTAGCTTATGGTCTCGGATCCGACGCAATCGATGAATATCTTCGTATGGGCGAATCAACTGCAATGGAAAGTCTCAAAAGATTCTGTTACGCCATTGTGGATGTTTTTGGGAAAGAGTACATGCGAACCCCCACACAAGAGGACGTCGACCGCCTTTTGGACGTTGGAGAGAAGAGAGGTTTCCCGGGCATGCTTGGATCTATAGATTGTATGCACTGGGATTGGAAGAACTGTCCAACGGCATTCCATGGACAGTTCACCGGGAAAAGCGGCAGACCAACTGTGATTTTGGAAGCAGTAGCTTCCCAGGACCTATGGATCTGGCATTCCTTTTTTGGTACTCCTGGTGCTCTCAATGACATTAACGTCATCCACCGCTCCCCCATTTTTTCAACTTTGGCTAAAGGTGATATGCCTGGAGTTACCTTTACGGTCAATGGTAATAGCTATGACAAGGGCTATTATTTGGCAGATGGGATTTATCCAAAGTATGCCACTTTAGTCAAGACCTTACCTAACCCCCAGTCTCAAAAAAGAAAGGTAATTCGTAAAATCGTGTGAGATGTATTGATGCCAATGTGTTATATAATAGAACTTTGCAAAGGCTCAAGAGGCTGCGAGAAAGGATATTGAACGTGCTTTTGGTGTCTTGCAAGCACGCTTTGCTATGGTACAAAGACCTTGCCGGCTCTTTAAGCAAGACGATCTGCATGCAGTCATGACGGCATGCATCATATTACATAATATGATTATTGAGGATGAGCGTGAACTAGATCTTGATCTTGTTTACGAACCCCATTCTGCTCCTCCTCAATCATCTCGTTGTACTATTTCCTTTGGTGAGTTTGTTGCTAACTTTTTCAGTGTTAGAAATGCTGATATGCACGATCAGCTTCAATCTGATTTAATTGATCACTTATGGGATAGACGAGGCGACATGTAGATATCTACAGAATTCTAAATAAAATAGTTTTTTAAAGAGAAAAAGAAGTTTTTATTTATCTCAATTGTTTATCATCCTCAACCAAAAGAGGCTCGCCGTCTTCCACCAAAACAGGTTCCTTATCCTCAACCAAAAGAGGCCCTTCTTTGCCCAAAGATTGTTGATCATCATCATCGGTGATCAAAGATGGTTGATCAGGATCATACAAAGAATTGTCATTCTCTTCCACATTCTTTGCCAAGGAGCGTTTACGGGCCTCCTCTTCCTCCGCCTCCTCCTCCGCCATGATACGATCCATGATGATACGTTGTTTATTCTCAACGTATCTTCTGTATCTTCCATAACTGATGACAGTGGTATCCGTCATCAAGATATCTTTCTCAATCTTACGTTTTTCTTGAGACTTGGCGTAAAGCAATTTCTCCTTGGCAAATGCCATCTTCTCCTTGGTTATCTCGATGTAGGCATTGTAAGATGATGCCAATTCCTTGACTTCTTCCTTGTTGTTTTGCTCTTCGAGCTTCGCCTTCTTACGTCCCATAGGACGTACCTCGTCCGAAGTATCCTCAGCTGAAAGGCTCAATGCCGCTTTCTTTCCCTTGCCTTTGGCTCTTACTTCAGCGATCTCAAGTCTGCTTTTCCATTTTTCACAACTTTCAAGAATCTTGTACAAATGCAAGAATTGGAAACCTTTCTTTTCACTTGGGTCGGCTCTATACATCTCCATGGCTCTATGTATCTTTTATTTCCATAAATATTATGTAAGTTTTTATGTGTTTTAAACGATTTTGAGTATTAATGTATACCATGTCCTCGGGACCTGAGCCACTGGGAGAGGGACCGTTCATACAAGTTTGGAAAAAACCACTAAACTTGCTAACGGACTTCGCAATGGCCGTGAACCGAACCCGGTGAGACGACCAACACCTTTCCCTGGGAGGCGTTTTATACCTCTTGACATAGTTAATGTCGAAGTCATCGGCAATGTTTTGCCAAAAGTCAGGGCCAGTTTGGTCATTACCCTTAATAGGATCGTTACTCATTGAGGACCACGAATGGCACAACTGAACGTCCTCTTCCTCGGTGTAATTAAACCCACGAGTACGCTTGTCAGCTTTAGGGTCTTGTTGCGTTTTAGTCATTGTTTATTCGAAAAATATCAAGAAAGAAAAAAAAAATCGAGAAGTTAAAATTTTTTAAAAAAAATGTGTAATTTCGTAGATCTGTGCAATTTGAGATAAAAAATAAAGTTTATGTAAATTTACTTCAAATTTTAATCAACCGCTGGGGAATCATTTTTTAAATTTTTTTTTTAGATTTACGAAAAGCGCCAATTTAATCAACTGCTGGGGATGCTCTTAGCAGTTACGCATTAAATAGTATCCGTGATAAAAAGGAAAGTCGTGACCAGCATATTCTGTAATTAATTGGCCAAATAATTTAAGTTTCCCATAAGACTAACTTGTCGCTTCGTTATCCCTACAATTGGTACAAAAAATGTAATAGTAGCATTCAAGAAAGTCACATTGTAAATAATAGCCTTCATTGCCACGTCCTAATTAACTGTAGGAGTCGTGGCAATTGTCCTTTCTTAAATGGTGAAAAAAATGAAGATCATCTCTACAAAGCATAATAACTAAATTAATAGATACAAACAATAGAACTACATGAGTTCCGCTCATTCTCTTTTGATTTAACAATCACAATGGCCGATTACGACATTATTGCAAGAACTCAAATGAAAGCAGAGTAATTACGAGATAAACTTAGGGCCTAAAATGCGAAGAGTAACTCGAGTTTGTTATAAGGCGCACATCCTTTAATTATGTAATATTCTCAAAGACAACATCAAAAATGACTATGTAGACTGGCCGTTTTTGGCAGATTCAGACATCCCTTTAAGATCTGCTAATGAAATGTTCAGCGAGACCTAATGTGAGCCAGAAACATGCATATGTAGTTCATGTTAATACAACATTGCGAACCATAGTTGTAACCCTTCTAATTGAGCCAGAGAAAATAAGATAAACCAAACATGTTGTTTAGACAATGTTTTATAATACCATTCTTCCTTTTTGCAAAGGTGACAAGGTACGAACATACATTTTCAAAAAATACTGAGAATCTTATAAAAAACATTTTGTCAAGTAGGAAAACATTCATTTTTTCAATTTGAGGGGAGTCATATTGTGCGATTAAAAAAGCATTATGATGATACGAGTTTCAACGTGAATAAGAAGAAATATATGTGGAACGTATTTCATGATTTGATGATCATAGAAAAGATATTTGACTTCATAGTCCTCTGTCGGGTAAAGGGCCATCGATCCGAAAAAAGATATTTGATTTATTTGCAATGAGTTATGCCGGTGTAAAAAACGCTTCCCGTCTGTGGATAGTATAATTGAGGTAGATTTTGATTCAAAGAAATACAGAGAAGAAACATTTCCGAATGCCTTGCTTACTAATATTTAGACTGCATAAAAATTCGAAAATCACGCAAAACAGGGATATTTATTAAGACGCTTGACATTATACATATAGACAGGAGAGTCCTGAAAACAGCCCAAAATCACAGATGCCCATTTACTACCGTTACATTAGCACTGTCAGAGTTTTAAAACATCTCGTTCTGCTACCGATCCATTGTTAAAGAACATATGTATCGAATATTACACTCCGTGTATTTTGTACCGAACCCACATACAAACGTATGATTTTACCATTGGTGACTAGGGAAAATATTAGGTCAGATAATCGAAGACCAAACAAGTGTAGTAGCATATTAGACATCTGAAGATATAAAAAGTAAAAAAAAAAATTCGTCGAACGACAAGCCAAACAAACTAGCATTAATGACAGAAACAATAAATGATAAAACGTGTGACTTGAATGAATAAATGACAAACAAACGTTTATTTTCCATTACCGACTCAATTTAAAGGGCATTAAAATATTAGATTATAGCAGAATTCCCTCTTTCATTCCAAGCAATTAGATACTATCTTTCATGTCGTTCAAACTAGGTACGTTTTTCTGCTTTTAATAAACAAGCAAAAGAAAGGATATCCCTGACTTTCACCTCATTCTAATTATACTAATATTAACAATATTTGGTTTCCATAGCTTTTTTTCTGAGATCGTTTTCAAAAAAAAAAAAAAAAACACTGATTGCAACAAACGATAAAAAGATATTATAATACTAAGGAAGATGATAAATTGATACATGACAACAGTAATTGCTCAGTTTATAAATGGCCATTGTATCATGACTGGTACATCTTTAACATAACAAAGTTAAATGCAATTTGTATTATTTATTCCAGTTTATTGTGCAATCACTAAACATGCGCTTATTTCATATGCTCAAAACTACATTGACTAGCTTAACATCATTTAATCGTTACGATACCTATTTGGAACGACCTGTTTTTTGATGGATACTTATCCAAATGTTATATATATATCAGCGAAAAACCGATTTTGAAACGTTTTTTAAAGTGACGTAAAGGTAGTGGTAGCCGTGTGTCAATAACTTGTCATTTAAGCATTGTCTTTGGGGTAACAAATACGTTACCCTTTCTATTTAATAACTACCATAAAATCCCTTTTATGCAATGCAACGTCTGTGATATATCGGTAGATGAAATCGCCGAAATATCTTGTCTTGCAATAAGCAAAAAAAGGCAAACGTATTATCTCTACTTCTATTCTTTTCTCAACTTTTTAGTTCTATTGCTTTTTTTCCTTTCCTTTTTTACCTTTTTTCCTTTTCTCTTCGGTTCCATTTTTTTTTAATTTTCCATATTTCCTCTTTTTTTGTCGGTTTTCGGCAAAATGTCTTCGCTGTACCCTAACGAAATTTTGTACGTTATTGACTTTGCAATAAAAAAAAAAGAAAGACGCTGATCTACAGCTGCAGGTTTGAATTTCATCTTTGGCAGTCGAATTATATAATCTCCATTTATGGATTCTACATCTGTAGTAGCTCCTTATTAGTTGGCCATCACAGCCATGAATTTTATCACGACTGTAAAAACTCTCGTTGCCGCTGCAATCTTGGTTGAAATCCCAGTATTACCAGTCTCACCCTCATACAGAGCTTAAATAGCATGCAAGAAAAATGATACGGACATTCTTTCATTTAAAGCAACTTCAAAAAAGCGAAAGAGAAATTTCTTCTTCTGGTCGTGTTTAGAGCAGAAAAAATAACAGAAAAAAAAATTAAAAAGCATTACCCTGCCAGTTGGAAAAACGCCTTTTTTCTTCAAAAACTGATACGCTGTCGCATGCCTTGAATAACAATTCTGAAGTTGCGAAAACGTTCAAATGGGCGTTGGCCATATTGAAACAGATTTCTCACAGAATAATAATAATGTACACAAATAAACTAACTTTTGTGTGTCTTCTTTTTCTCGGTTACTACATATCCTGCTGTGCCGTTTCGTTGCTTTTCCTTTTTCCCACTATGCATTTTTATAACAGTTCTTTTTCTCTGTCATCATCGCAGCACGTAGATGCATTAATTTAGATAATTCTTTGTCAGCACCGGGTCATCTACGTGTTAGGCATCAATCATCAAATCTGTTATAAAAAAGTGATGACTTACTAAACGTTTTCAGTGCTTATTTTAAGCTAAATAAATATGCAATCATTTTACTGTAAATAAAGTAGAACGTTCCCTCTCCTTTCTTTCCCTTCAACATGTATATTATGTAATAACCCTCTATCATCTTTTATTTGTTCTCTCTCTCTCTCTCTCTCTCTCTCTCTCTCTTTTATAATAAATATAATATTTATCGTTTAACTCTTTGTCCTTGTAAGCAGACATTCTAGTATCTGTCCTGTCCGTCTGTCTACTCCTGACATTCTCTGTCAATCGTTGATCTGACGTTCAATTCTTTTGCCGCTCTTTTTTCCCGCCGTATCTTTTCGTCGTCGCTCTTTTCCCATGCGGTTCCCTTTCCTGAACATTACTTTTGAATGACATTTGGTTTTTTAAGCTGTTCATCTTATGTCTTTTCTTTTTTCGGTTTCCCTGTTTTTTCTATTAGGCTAAACCTGCCTACTACTAACCTTATTCGGTATGATTAAAAATTTAGTTTAAGAACTCTATCAACAAAAAGGTGCCCAGACCTATTTATTTTACGAACTGGCTTCAAAATGCGGATTTGAATTCCATTGTAAGACTTACAATTAGAGAATTTTCAATATTGTTGTTTCTTCTGCATCACTGCATTTTTTAAAGATACATAGTAACTTCATAGGATTCAATGAATGCAAAAAATATCATTTCTGTTTGGCTGTGAACTGGTTTTATAAAAGTTGTTTCTATTTTAGACATATTGGTAGTTCGAAAATATTGTGTTTTCAGAGAGTGTTTTTAATTTTTCGATGACGTTATACGCAAATGAATAGGTACCATCGTGATTGGTCAATTAAAAGTATCCGAAATGTCGTAGCAATTGGTGAATTACCGGGAACTTTAAAGGCATCAGACACGATGGTAATCTATAGTGATGGCCAAGGCAGTCATCGCTAATGTTTAATACTGTGTTCCGATTGGACCGTGACCAAAAATATAGTGAGCAAGATTCTACATTGATGGTTAATGAGTAAAACAAAAATATGCCCGCTTGATTCAATTATTGAGTATGTCCCTAAGACCAACTGAGTTTCTTACGAAAACCACCATAATATTTTCTTTCTTTTATAGACCAATAGGAATGGATTAATTTCATTTGCGCCTGACAGGCTAATAAAAGGCAGACTTCCAGCGAGGTTATTTTTGCCCTTTTTTTTTATTTATTTGGAACAATATGAATGAGTGGCATAAATGACATTGAACTTTTTCTATGTAATGTTCTGTTGTCGGAGGAACTGTTTCCGGGAGTCGCGTATGGCAAAGGGTTTAATGACTCAATTGGTCTTCCGCTTTCTCATTTGATTCCACCAACCGATGAGGCTCAGGAGCTGTTGCATTGTTCGACTTTGACTCCTTGGTCTCCTAGAGAGAACTTTGACAGCTGCTCATTACAGGAAGATGCATGTTTTAAGCATTTGGATTGAAGTTCCTCCCCCGCTCCGTTAACCATTTCTCTGGTAAAAGAAACCAAAACAGGACCATCACCCACTGAAATGACGGCCGCATTTCATTCAGTAGGGTCATCAGCTGCAGCAAAATTCAGATTTATCAACTGCTGAAAGCCTACTTCGTCTACAACAACCATTGAAAGAAAAAACATTTCTTCTTCCGGAACGGAGAAAAAATCAACGAAAGTTACAATTGCTGATCTTGTGAATGGGTGTTGGCACAAAAATATAACTTCAACACACATTTGCAAACCGATTTCTAATGTCGATTAATACCTTTCGCTTGCAATGATTTCGACATGTCTTCTAATCGCAAGTCACAACTGACAAGACTTATGAAAATAATCCATCAGCAATCAAAAAATCATTTCTGCAACTACTGCGCTGCTCCGTTCATCAAAGCTGAAAATCATAGAAAGCTCGTTAAAAAGAAGGATGCGAATAACTAATTGACTTTTTTTGTTCTCTTGTTGCCCCTTTTTTTTCTTTGTCGGTTCCCTGCTTTTTTCCACTACACTATATACCCCGTCCGTTTCTCCTTTTTTTAAAATTGTATTTATATCCTCATTGCATAATTAAAAGTCTATAAAAACACCGTACGGATTACGTTTATCCTTTTTTTTTTGTTAGAAATTCTTATAGAGCACATACGCTAAGAATTAGTCTGATTTTGGAAAAACTTAGTCACATGTTAATTTTCAATTTGTCGTTTTTTAAGCTTCCATTGGTCAATTTTTGTTTTTCATTTGGAAACTTTTCTGAAAATCACTCGGTCACTTTTCTGAACTTCAATTAATTCCTTTTTTGAACCTCAATTAGCGACTTATTACAATCCCTGAGTTTTTTTTATGGTTTAAATTATGGTTTCGTGCTCTGGCAGGGGTGAAAACAAATACTCAACAAGCTTAAACACTTCCATCCATGATAGGCAATTATTAAAAGTATTTGGAACAACCCCATGACGCACTTCCGTTTGGATGTAATCGCCAATGTTCTTCTTGTCTATTTTTGTGGTTGATAGAGTAATTATGGTGCATACACACTGCAGAGATAATGATAAAACTGTACAAAGATTCGAAAAAGAACCAGCAGCGCGACAGCGTACGAATACATTTAAAACATCAATGTATGAAGGCCAAGATTTGCCCGTATTCTCCTGACCGTAATCAATATTTTTCTTGGCGATATTTCTGTTCAATCTTTCCATGATGAGACGACTATATCCATTCATGTCGTAGCCTAGACCGTCGTGATACTTAGCAGTAGCACTTCGCTTCGATAAATTAGGATCGATTGTAAATTCAACGTGTTCTTTGACAGGAATTTCACACCATTGCTGACCAAGTAGTTACCTATGGTCATCGTAACAGTGAAGTAATGGGATAATTGTAACAATCCAACACGTACCTTCATACGTTAACCGGTAGTACGCATGACGTTGGCTTTCCCTACAAACATCGGTTAAAACAAACTTAATGACTTTCATCAAGATAGTGATGTGGGCTGTAATATCATCAGGCTGTGCGAACGAACAAGGGAAACGAGGCAATTTCGGCAATTCCACATCGAAGGCCTGATTTTGCATGTTATACGCGGTTTGATATTGTTTCAAAGACACCTTGATGGCTTGATCCACAATTTGCTGTCTTGCAAGTGGTTCTGCTCTGGCAATAAATCCTCATTGTAAAAATTGATTATGGTTGAAACAGGTGACAATGTCAGAAAATTTTCGCGTGAAATTTTGGGCCCTATGGTTGATGTAACGCTGTAGACGCATCCCGAAAGAAAAAGTCGACTTTTTTGTTCTAGTACAAATGCTAGCTACAGTCCTTTGCGTTTTGTGAAAAGACATATGCACCTTCAACCTTTTCAAATCAGAATCGAATTTTCACCAAGGCGACCAAGCACAATGCGAAACAGCATTTGGTGCGTTCTCATTCACAATGACTAATCCAATTAATGACTTTGAGTTGTTGCTGTCTGCCTCTTTAGGCGGCATTTACTTGTTCTGGATGGTTGAAATATGGCGACGTAAATTAAACAAACTATTGAATTATTTCAGACATACGTGACTGGCGTGTTTCGTATGGGGAAGCATCATGGTTCACAACAAGCGTTTTGAATTGTCACAAAAATCTCACAACAAAAAGAAACAATTGTCGACCTTATTCCTTTTTTCTTTTTTATTTCTAATCAAAATAATGCTCAAATACGATTTGAGTAAATTGGACATAAATCAAGGTCAATCGTTTTACAGATACACCTTCTATATTACATCCCCGCAACAGAATTCAAAACACACACACACAGAGTAAACTGTGGTGTCCCAGAGACATAACTCCTTTTCACAGTAGTCAGACTTCACACTATAAAATAATATTGTCATAATTTATGCATGAATGATGATGAGTTATTGTAGTGAACTAAGTCTCTATATGTCACATCATATATTATCAACCCATGTTACAATATTGTTTCTCCTGCTATAGCAAGCTATTTAAAAAGAGTAATTTGTCTATCTTTTAATAAAGTAATCAATTCACAGTCTGGTCCTTTTACAAAGTTAAAAATTTGATTTTTTAATTAACTTTTTGATGCGAAATAATCACGGATTCTTCACAAACAATTTTTTTTGGAACGGTCAAAAGTGTAGCCGATAAATAAATAGAGATTATTGAACTATCAATTTTTTTGCTCCCCCAAACCCTCCATCACCCATTCCTGTAGGTGAATGTTTTGATCCGGCTTTGTGTACAAAAAAATCTACAAAAACACCTTTGGGTGTGTACCACCCGTAATTATGGCGGACACATAGATGACAAGGTGCTGACAAAGAATTGGATGATTGACTGCATGAACGCTTTTTTTAAGTTCCAGCAATAAATCAGCAGCTAATTATGAATCTATTTTCGTAGTATGCGTTGACCATGGTTGGGCATACCCGACATGTCTCCAAAATAGCACTATTTAATCCTCCCTTAATGCATTTCTAGATTATTTGGTCGCTTATATCAGTTACCCTGGGCGTCCTAAATCGCGGTTTATATAAATGTTTTGGGTTGTTCGTAGCGATTACGGTTATATAAACAGCATTGTTATGTACAGAACACTACGTGCTTTAAAGTTCCAAATAAACAGTTCCTTGTCAAATACATGCTTTGTCAATACTTCACTAACATCTGATGTACGTCCTTTTCTCTTTTGGCTGTCTTTCTTTTCAGTGTATTTGTTTCATCACATTCATGAGTAATTAGAAAACTGCTAACGCAAAGCCTCTAAAAGGTCGACTTTTATCCAGGCTTATTTCTAAATATTCGGTTTATCGAACAATACGAATCTTTGTAGCATTGCGTTAGAAATTGCAGAGATTAACAATATTCAATATACAGACATACATATTACAAGGACGACTACAACACAATTAACAAAAGACAATTCCCATGTTATATTCTAAATCGACCATTGTTTTCTCTCCTCTTAAAATGACATTGCAACATTTCACATTAATAAAACAGATTTGCTCGTTAAATATGCGAATGCTCATTCCACAGCCCGGCTCAGCAAAAAAAACTTGGTTTAGCATTAACAGGGTCTTTAAATTGAATCCCTTAAATTCTACTTAAATCCTCAAAAAATCACAAGCACATACGCCTCGGAGGAAACATAGATATGACGTAACAAAATATTTCTTATCGGCCAATAGAAACAGATTAATTTTATTTTAACGTGATAGGCAGTATATTCTCTAATATATTTGTTTACCCGCGGGGGCTTTTTTTTTTCTTTTTTCTTCAGGAATATTCAAAATGAGCATTAACGACATTAACGTTTTTCCTTGCAATGCGGAATTGGTGGATGAGTTGTTTCCAGGAGTCGAGTACGGCAAAGGGTTGAATACTTCAATAGGTCTCGCGCCTTCTCGTATGGAACTTCCATCCGAGGAGGTGCAGGATCTATTGGAATATTCTTCCCTTCCTGCTTGGTCTCCTGGAGACCTCTCTGAAACCAGTTCAATGCGCGATGAATCAATTTTTGATTTTTTTAACCCCTCTTTGTCACCTGTGCCAGAGTCAAACTCCTTGGCAATTAACAACATTGACGATACTGCAAAAAACATCCCGGAAGAATCCGAAGAGCCGGCAGCAACATCAACCTCCATCGGAAACAAAAGAAGAGCGATTTCGTCTTTGGGTACACCGGAAAACAAAAAGCAAAAAACAGCAACTGGTTTCGAATGCCCTGTTTGTCAGCATGTGTTATCCAAAAAATACAATTTGGATACACACTTAAAGACACATGACACAAACAGAGGCAAAGACCATCATTGCACAGATTGTAATATGTCTTTCAACCGCAGCGCACACTTAAAAAGACATAAACAAACAGTGCATGAACAATTAAAGGAACATAGCTGCAATCAATGCCAGTCAAAGTACACACGGGTAGACAACCTAAGAAAACACATTGCAAAAAAGCACATGAATAATTAGTTTTTTTATTTCCCCCTCTCCCGCTCTCACACAAGCCATTTAATAAAAAGCCTTTTTTATAGTACTTTTTTACAAACTCAAGCGTCTGATTTTCTTCTTTTATTTTAGTATCAATATAAAAAAATTTATTAAGAATACCATGATCACAATATTTTCAGCACAGATATTAATGCAAACTACAATGAAAGTCACCGGCCCGTATATATATGGTAGTAGAGGTCTGTCATTCGATTATTAACCAGATCTTAAGTTTTTAAATATTCTCCTTTTTTTTTTTGCAAAACTACAACGTCTGATTTGCGATATTGCTAGTATTATTCATTCTACTTTTTAGCGTTGTACTAAAAGGCGATGATGTAATCCTTACGCAATTTTGGTCGGTTTTCTGTCGACTCTGACATTGATTATACGAAAGAATTTGGAAATATCCCTTCACGGTATAAATCACATCCTCCATAGTGACCCACGGTAAAATAAAGTACACAAACCAAATAAGGCCACCAGTGCAACACTTAAATGTCCGTTTGTTTAGGAACCACAACTTGTTATAGCACAACGCTTAACAACTTCTCCAATTTGATCGTCGGATTATTCAAAGTATATACCCATAATAAAATCTTAATGGAATATATTGACGTTATGCCCATTTTGATAAAGATGTTATTTTACATCATATATCTATTTGCAGACATGCTATTACCAAAACGACCAATTCATTGTAACGGTTGACTACCAATTCGCTACTGTTGACCAGCAAGTAATCCGGGATGTTTTGAGAAAATAGAAGTTGATCAAAACAGAAGAAAAAAGAATTAAAGAAATGACTCTCTGTTAATCCTTTAGTACAGTTATGGAGATAAGGTCATCGCAAAAGGGAGGACGCTTTTTATATCAAAACAACTAGGGGATTGAATCTGGTAAAGAATATATAGTGGCTTATTTCTATCTTCTGAAACATGTCAATTAGATTTATACGGTTTCACGTCAATCAATACTTTATCATATTGATTGGTCCGAATTATGAAGTGGAAATTTCTCATTTACTGATAGTTTAGTAACAGATTAAAGTCAGTCATAACAACCAATGATAACATAATTCCCAATATATAATCTGTAACGAGATTGTACGGGTAATATGAGAGTAACACTCGAATATTTTAATTTAACCATATTGAAGGTCATTCTATACGATCTTTATTGGAGAAAATACGACATAATCTATCCAGAACTCAGTTATAATTCGTATAAGCTTATCGGATTAAACTTCTGCATAGTAGTAGGATTTACATATCCTGTAGTATCTTCTCCGAAACATTAAATATTCCACCTAATCGATTCCTTTACCATACGTCCGAAATTAAATTACAAAAATATAAAATAAGCAATAAGTGAAATCACAAATCTGTTGGTGCCTCAAATTGTATACTGCACATGCAAAATTGGTAACATTCTTTTTCACTCAATTGGATAAATGTCGGTATTCAATTGGACTAGTCACAAACTAATAAGACACTATTGCAACATGTTTGCAATTGTGAGCACAACATCTCTTCTTCAGTTGGAAAAAAAAAGCAGACAGCGGTATTCTTTATGCAGTTATTATTTAGGTAATGACTTGGACCGGAAACGAGGAAAATTGAGTTTTTAATATATTCATTTACCAAGCCAAGGGATTGGTTCATTTTTTAATTCTGCAAATCATCGCATTTGTTGTCTACCAATTCAGATTTAATTTCATAATTTTCAGTCTTTGACTACCAAACCAAAGTTTTCTGTCCTCACTTTCCTTAGACAATATGAACCTCGAGCTACAATAGATTATACATAATTGCGAAAGCAACTAAAAGCTTGCCAATTGAGTTTCTCAGGGACACGTACAGACGTCAAGTACTATCCGCATAATTCTGGAATTATTGCTATCGACGATTCTCTCATTGCA
Source organism: Mucor mucedo (assembly GCF_025094135.1). NCBI lineage: Eukaryota > Fungi > Mucoromycota > Mucoromycetes > Mucorales > Mucoraceae > Mucor > Mucor mucedo. Next base: position 87,491 of record NW_026252335.1, on the reverse strand, counting down.
AGTTCTAAAACATTTCATAGGACCCCGCATACTTTTTTGCTACGAGGCATTGGGCAACTGTGTTGTCCGACGCTGTAACGGCAGCAGTAACAGCAACATTGAAATACATAACTATGATGGTATATGTAGCAACGGTGATATTTGCAAAAACAGTGAGCATTGCCACTTCTTCGGCTGCTTTAGAGACTTGCGAATACGAAGGGCTAAAAATAAGTTTACTTGCTCAACCAGTGATTACAAATGTACTAAGAGATACAAAATGTAGAGCAATGTTAAGACAACGTTCCCAAAACTGAAAAAAATATCAAATAACATTTATTTATGCTGTTCTTCTTAGAAACCTTGGGTTGCAACCCTACAACAATAATGCGGTTTCGAAACACAAGCTCTTTCTGTTTTGGTTCTGTTCTTATCATTTGATATCCCGACTATTATTGTACGCTTTTTAGGTCATCATAAAAAAAATGTATTGAAATTCAATTAAATATCAGATCCTGGCCTGTTAATCTTCTTACGATCATTAATCATATCAGGTCATACGTTGTTTTAGATCACGTTTAGTATGCAATTGATTGTTGAGTATTTACGGTTTTGTCTGATGGATTGAAATAAATAATTGATGGAAACTGCTCAATGGAATTCTAAATCCCATAAACCCATGAATAGATACTTGGTGGAAAATGAACAACAAAAATAGAGACTCTCGAGAGCAGTTAAAAGATTATTGGATTAGTTTTTACGATATGACTGCCAATCCATTTACAACTAGTCTAGTAACCTCTGTTACAAATAATAGCTTGTGATTAAATACCTTTATCTACTGATATTGCGTTAGCATGTCGAACCACAAGAAAAAAATGATATGCAATTAACCGCCTTCCAACGGTCTTTTCTTTACGCTTAATCCCCTGTGTGACCATATCAAAAAAATATTTAAAGGCTGTCAAATTGCATTGACTAAGGCGACGTAATACAATCTTCATCCAGTTTTACTTTTTTGTAACCTACTGTTCACTGCAAAAAAAAAGAACTGAAAGGATTCATTAAATAGTTTGCCTAGTCGTAATTCTGCCAGCCAAGCCGTTTATGAGGAGAGGAAGACACAATTTGTATGGCGATACGCACTAAAATTATACAGTAGTGCTAAAAACTGTCTCACAAAACTTACATCGACGATAAAATCCGCAATAATTACAGTATTCAAAAAATTAAAAATGCTCATAGAAGAGGGATGTTAATGACACGTTACACAGTAGTTAGACGTTTTTTGCCGGTGTTACATGCACTACAAACATAGAAAACGTCTTTTTCACATGAAATTGTTTCTGTTTATGGCGTTTTACGGACACTTTTTTCGACTTCCAAATAAGGGCTTTGCCCCAAACTTTTTTTGTCATCCAATTGGGACTTCGATAACCATACACTATAAAAATCCCATCTAAAAAACGTGTTTTTCCCACAACAATGTTCTACTGTTATTTTCGTATTATTTCTACTTGCAATGCCTAAAAAACTTAGCCAAGACACCCGAAACAACGTGAAGTCCCTTATTGCTAGTGGAAAAACAACTAAGCAAATAGTAGAAACAACAGGAGTATCCCGAGCTCAAGTTATTCGAATGAAAAATGTGAATGATCCTGATCGCGAGCAATGTAATGGTGGCCGACCAAGTCTGATTCCTAAGAGAACTACACAAGTAGTTAGTTTTAAAGTTCGAAGGGGTTATCTAGCTACAGCTAAGGATGTTCAGAAGTATTTGCAAGAGATTGGTTACAATTACGGCTATTCTTCGACCACTTACTTAATGAGATCTCTTGATCTTAAATCATCATTCAAGAAAAAAAAACCACTCATTAGCAATGTCAATAGAAAAAAAAGATTTCTTTGTGCTAAAAAACATAAAGACTGGACCGTAGATGACTGGAAAAAAGTTATTTACTCGGACGAGACAAAAGTAAACAGATGGGGATCTGATGGAGCTCAAATTACTTGGAAACATAAAGATGACTCATTGCAGCCTCATAATATTCTAACAAGATTGAAAGGTGCTGGCGGCTCTATAATGGTCTGGGGATGTATGATATCACTTGGAGTAGGCTACGCATGCCGCATAGTGGAGTACCCAATGAATTCCGAGTTGTATACTCACATTCTGGGCACAACATACAAGGACACACTTGATTATTACGGATTAAGCGGTACGGATGTGATTTTCCAACAAGACGGAGATCCCAAGCACACCTCCAAATTTACAAAGCAATGGTTGGAAACAAATAAAATCAACTATATTCGAGACTGGCTACCCAATAGTCCCGACTTGAACCCCATCGAACACCTTTGGCACCACATAAAAGTTAAGTTAGACAGCTATTCGACTAAGCCAAGGAATATAGATGAATTGTGGGACCGCTTCGAAAAGGAATGGAATGGTTTCACTTTGGAGGATATGCAGAGGTATTACGAAAGTATTCCCAAAAGAATTGAGGCAGTTATTAAAGCAAAAGGTGGTTATACAAAATATTAAAATAAACATCGTCCCTCTTCTTTTGACCTAAAAGTAACATTTTTGTGATTGTTTACATGTTGCCTTAAATAGCATAGCTCCAATTACCAAAATAAATAATTAACTGTCATTAACAACTCCTCTTTAAAATTTGGAGCCCGTATCATTGTTTTTCGCCATATGATATTAATTTTAGTTTTTGTGAGACAGTTTTTAGCACTACTGTAAACGTTACAAAAATATCAAAAGCGGGGCTTTCCTTCGCTATGATAAATAGGTTTCAAACAATGTCTCTTTAATAATAAACGCGTCACACTTAGAGGCCGGCGTACGATGTCATAAAAAAACAAGAAAATGACTCATACAAAATAAACATTGAAGGAATCAAGTCATGCAAAAGACATTGCGGTTGGCATTTATGGCAATCGACGACAAATTACATTTTAAATTGAATGGCGATCCGGACAATGCCCAATTCTTCTCCGAGCATGACATGACACCATTCTCCAATAAACAGTTAACATGTTCTGATGGGTTGTCGCGATTACTTCTTTCATGCCTATTATGCCCAATTTTACTTAACTTTAACACTGACATAAAAAACCAAGAATGCTTTTATAACTTTTGAGTCATATGGCAGTATGAATACTACAATCGATTATGATGTAAACACCAAAAGAACTTGAAACTTAGTTTCTCTTATCAACCAATAGGAATGTATTTAATTTTTTCTTAATACTGATAGGTAATAAAAACAAAAATTAGTAGAGAAGCGTGCTTCTTTTTGCTTTTTCTTTTTTTTGCCAACCAACATTAAGAATGAGCTGCATGAACGACATTGACCTTTTTCCCTGTAATGTTGCCTTGTCGGAGGAACTATTTCCAGGAGTGGAGTATGGCAAAGGGCTGAATGACTCGATAGGTATTGCGCTTTCTCGTTTGGATCCTCCATCCGAGGAGGCTCAAGACCTATTGGATTGTTCAACTCTGCCTGCTTGTTCTCCTGGAGACCCCTATGACAGTAGCTCATTACAGGAAGATTCAATTTTTGAATTCTTTAACACCACTACGGACGTCTTCCAATAAAAAAATTGTTGATAGAAGCGGAAGAAACAGGACCATCACAACAACAAAATTCTATGGTATTCGAATCAGTTGCATCAGCCACTGCAGAAACTTCAATAACAGAAACTACCGAGCCTGCCACAACCACAGGAGCAGCGATAAAAAGAAAACCACTTTCCGCTTCCGGCACAAAAGAGACAAAAAAGCAAAAAAGAAGCGAAGTATATGAATGTCCCATTTGTAAATGGGTATTCAAAAAAAAATTCAACTTGGATACGCATGTAAAAACACATGATAGAATCCGTATGGGAAACTTTAGTTGTCCAGATTGCACAAAGTCTTTTGCTCGAAAGCTACATCTAACCAGACACATCAAAACAGTGCACCAGAAAATAAAAGAACATGTCTGCGGTTTTTGCGGCACTCAATATACCCGAGCAGACAATCTCAAAAAGCATGTCGAAAAAAAGCATCCGAACAATTAGTTTTTTCTGTTTTTCCCCGTTTCCTTCGTTTCCTCCGTTTTTTTTTTGCTCCCCTTTTGTCCGCCTCCCCTTCTTCACTACATTCACCATAGTCTCCACCTATTGTCATTAGTATATATAGCCTCTTTGCAAACATCAAAATTTGAAAAACTTACGTATCAGCTGCTTTAATGATATTGGTGGTCGTATATTCTAGCACCTATAAGTATTTCGCAATAGTTTTATCAATTTGATAAATTTTCTACTTGTTGAAATGATTTCCCGTCTACTCAAATCAGGTAGCTTTTACACTAATTAATTAATAATCTGTAAAAATGAACTACTGTACATTCACATCCTAAAAGAAAATAAAACAAGTGTCTTCCTCGGAAACACTATCCAACAAAAAGCCGAAAACCAGTGTGGGTCAAAAATACGCAAACTGCCAACATGTTTTCTCTAAGAAATTTAATTTAGATAAACATTTGAGAACAACCAACACAAACAGAATCAAATATCACCAGTGTTCACATTGCAATATATCTTTCGATCGCAGGACGCATTTAAAAAGACTTAACGAGATTGTACATCCACAGCTAAAAGCACACAATTGCACTCATTGCGAATCAAAGTATATTCGGGCAGAAATTTTTAAAAAGCATGCTGATAATTAGTTCTTATATTTTTCTGTCTTCCCTATACCCTTTCGTTTTCTCTTTTAAATATTTTTTTATAAACGAATTTTTTAGAAAGGTTAAAACATAGTCATTATGTCCTGTCCTAAAAACGTAGTAGGGAGACCAAAATTAAAATAAGAGGGAAGTCGGTCGTTAAAGTGATACCAGATGATTGGTTGATAGTTTATAGAGATAGGAAATTGTAGTTAAGTTCCTTCGTAGCTAAACTTATTAACGAGACTTTTTGATGAAAATAAAGATAATGTTTTATTGTATTTTTGTGTAGGTTTTTTATATGAATTGAATATTATACTATATTAGTTTCTAACTAATGTCAACGCTAAGTTATACTAATTTGGCGTCGGCTTCTCTGATCTGTCTAATTTAGTATGTGTTAAGTTATAATACCGATTAATCAAGTGATGACATCTAGGCTCACGACAAAATATTACTACGTAGACAATCACAACCCTATTAGTCGTTATAAATTTCACTGTCTTCACCCTATAAATTAAACAATCCTGAAAACGTTTTATTAATTCATCAAAAGTATCTATTTTTCCTAGTAGCATAGATAGCAGTAGTCCTATGTTCGATTTTTTCGTTGCTCGACGTATACTTTCTACACAGTTTAAATTACACATCAATCAGTTATAGGAGTTGTTCAAATTTTATGGCTATCAAAACATAATGGTAGAAGGAAGAGTCAAAAAAGAAACCCGTAGCATATGTTCATTTTTAAATAATCTCCCAATTCGACCATGGTATGTATGACATGAGGTTACTGTCAGCATATTTAAAAAATGTATAGTTTTAGGCGAGCTGAAGGACAAGATCATGTAACTACTAGGTAATTTCACAATGGAGAACGTGTTGTCAGCGACATACTTCCGCGCTGTAGCAGCATTAGAGACTATGATCGCAACATAATTATTCAACGGAGGGTGATATTTTCGTGTCGCCAGTTGGATCATAATTCGTAATTAATGAGTATATAAGGGATTCATACAAGAACTTCCGCGTGTTTAAAAAAACTACTAATTTCGACATTAGACTATTTTGTTTTTATAAAAAAATAACGGTAAAATCCAATTATGAAAACATTTACGTAAAAAAACAAGAGCAATGTTAAAGTCAACTATTTTACCTAATGACTAGTTTTTATTTATTTCAATGTTGAAAAAGTTAAAAAAAAATAGCATCACCATCTAGTGAATTAAAACTTCGCTTTACGAAGTAGATTAGGAATGACAAAGATAGAAATGACGTCGGAACAAAATTCGTTTATGGAATGTATTTTCTGAAACTTTTTAGATAATTACAGACCTTCTACTATAGTTGAGTACGCCAGTCGAATGAACTTCTCTTCCGCCATTGGTCCATTTTTCTTTAAATTATAAAAACTAACATGCCCAAGAGAAGCGTAACCGTGGGTTAATATTTCTCAAAAATTTCTGTTCTTCAAATTACCACCATCTTTGAATTTAATAGTAATATTCCTAAGATTATGTCAATAACTTTCGCATTCTCTTTCCCAATGGCCACCGAAATCATTAAAATAGAAATAAAAGAGTCAAAATTGAGATAAAATAAAAAGTTTATTTTTTGAGCAGACGCTCACGAACGGATAAGGGCTTTTTACCCTCGTTCTCCTGGATCAAGAGTTCTTCCTCTATGAACATACAAAAAATTAGTCAAAACAGAATTAAAAGATATCGATACTAGTATACGTACCTTCCTCCTCCAAGGTGTCGAAAAAGTCCTTCAACTCTCGACGATCCCGTACCCGGTTGACTCGTGCAACACTAGGTTGACGAGTCATGCGGGAGAGGCTCGCGAGAGAAGAAGGACCAGCTTTCGGTTCACCTTGGGGTTCGGAATCGGGATCATTACCCATACCAGAAGAACGACGGGCAGATTTTCTTCTGGCTCCCGCCATTTGAAATCCCAAAGAAGAAGAACCTCTCAACACAGCAGCACCAGACGTCTTCCTTCTCTTATCATCGGTTTCAAGGTCCGAAGAACCGAAACCCACCTCAGACAACTTCCTTTTCCCGAGGTTTTGGGAAGCCCCCAGAGAAACCAACAAGCCAGAACTACCTCCAGAACAACCAGAAAATCCAAAGTCTGCCCCGACAGGCACGACAGAATCAAACTCGGCGTAATGTGGCTCGTCCGCCGCCCAAAAAAAAGAGGAGTCAGACCAGAAGCCACACAAACCATCTCGAGCAGCAACAGGATCACGCGAACAACCCAAAGCAGAGACAGGTTCAACCTCGTCAAAATCCATATCATCTGCCAAAGAAGGCTCGACAGGAGGCGGAGACAAAGACAAGGAACCAGACAACAAAGCGCCACCAGCAGCAAATGGCGCAAGGGCCCGAGCAACAGCAGCGGAAGGAGAAACGTCATTGTCTTGTTCCAAGAGAGGAAACAAGAAAGAACACGACGAAAAGGTCAAAGACCAGAAAGAGCCAACTCCAGACACAACAGGATCAATTTCCATATTGTCACCTCCCAAAGAAGAACAAGAGAGAGACGAAGGCGAAACAGGAACAACGAAAGCAACGTCAGAAACAGGCACAAAAGGAGCAACAGGAGCAACCGCACTACCTACAGCAGAGACATGGTTGACCTCCTCAAGATCAATTTCACCTGTCAAAGCAAGCTCCGTTGCACAAGGAGACAAAGGAACAGAACGGGACAACAAAGAGTCACCAGCAGCAAAAGGCGCAAGTGCCTGAGCAACAACAACAGAAGGCGAAACCTCATAGTCTTGTTCCAAGAGAGGAAACAAGAAAGAAGACGACGAAAAGGTCAAAGACCAAAAAGACCCAACACCAGCCACAACAGAATCAATTTCCATATCGTCTGTTCCCAAAGACGGACAAGAAAAAGACGAAGGCAAACTTTCTGTGGAAGGAGGCGAAACAGGAGCAACAAAAGCAACGGGAGAAACAGACACATCGGGACCAACAGGACAGACAGGCACAACGGGAGCAGCAGGAGAAAAATGTGCAAGAGGAGCAACAAAAGAAAAAGGCAAAGGGGGAGCGACGGGAGAAAAAGGCGCAACGGGAGCGACGTAAGCACCGGGAGCAACAAACGCAACAGGGGCAACGGGAGCAACGACGGGAGCAGCGACGGGAGCAACCCAGATATTTTCAGCTGCTCTGACTTCTACCAGAACCGAACAACCGACAGACAAAGAATTCTTGTACAACCAAGCCTTGGTGATGGTTTGACACACCAAAGCCCAGCGGTCAACAGCAACACTACCTGTTTTTAATTCCGGTGCCAGGGTTACAACACAAGAGGTCCAAAGGAACGAACCAACCGTACTCCTACCTCTTTCTTGTTGGGGTGAGGCGACGAGCGAATACCCCAGAGCAGTGCACGGAGCACCCAAAGAACAAGCGCGGTCCAAAGACAAACAAACGGTGCTCATACGGAATGGAGAGAGGGGGACAGGGGCTGGAAGAAGGGAGAAAACCCAATTTCCAGTTTGCTCTACCACAGAAGGAGCACTGGCGGGGACAGGACAAAGAGGAGCCCAGCCAACGTGATCATTGCTTTTTTGGTTGTTGATGTTGATCTTTTTGTTGTTGGTATTGTTGTTATTGTTGTTGCTGTTGTCTTTATTATTGTCCTTGTTGTTGTTATTGTTGTCGCTTTTTTTCTGGATATTGTTGCCTTTCTTGTGGATTGCAACGGAAGGAAGACCGCGAATTAAAAAAGCAAGTACTTTTTCCCGCAAGAACAAGTTAATGGCTTGCATCACGAAGCAGACAACGCAAGACAAGAAGAAGACAAAGTTTGACATTTCAAGCGTAATTCTGTGAATGGTGAAATTAGAATTCATGATCATGTCATCACTTTCAATTTATTTATTACTTACTGGTCTGCGAAATGGTGGTAATCAGTCATTTTAAAATAAAAAAAGCAGATAAAGAAAGGTTAAAAAAAATTGTTTTCCAAAATCTAAACAACTAAAAAAAAAAGTGACGGTTTTCATAGAAAAGCCGCTCAAACATATTAGTCACAAAATCATAGTTTACAATAAAATACGCCTAAATATAAGCCACAACAAGATACACTTAAATATAAGCCACAAGAAACTCTTCCCCTAAAATTCTAATATTCTTCGAGTAAACGTATTTATTTCTGATAACACTCGTACTTTTTTACATACCGCTTCGACCGGTTATGACTGTGTAAATATTTAAATTTACGGATCATAACCGGAATCCGTTTAATAAACAAATAACTGGGACTCCAGCGGTGGCCACTCAATTATTATAATGCGGGTGTCAGTTCATTCCTTCTATTAATTTAACAACCATACCGTCAATTTGCTGTAATAACTTAAAAAACTGTACTATCTTCATTCAGTAATTAATTTATTAGCCTGCCTTTTTTAGACTGATTAATACCATTATGTACGGAAGTATAGTATGGTGTCATTTAACTAAAATCTACCGATGGGGATACCATAGTGGCTACGTCTTTGACAATTCAGATTATAGCTCTACTATGACTGTATTGATATTCGCTATATGCTATGAAAGATCCAACATCATTCGCTTTGCTAAAATAAAGGTGATGTTGAATTCTTTTTTATTACTGGATTAATTGAAGCATATATTCGGATATGCTGTACAATCATGGGATGAAATTAGGGAAAACGATGCATTCAAATGGATTTAATATTAGGATTTCTGCGATGAAAACGTTTTTATTTTGTAACAAAAAAACGTATACAAACGAGATATAATTACACATTTCAAATAATAACCTTAAATTTTCCTGTGATTGTTGGGGATCCTGTAATTATCAGGGGAAGTGAAGAAGTATATTGTTTTCTTACCATGGTATTCACTTTAACTACACTACACAAATAAAAAGCAGCGTTGCAATGATATGCTTACTAAAAAACGCAAATTTGGTGTTGAAGATAGTGGGACAGAGTATCAGTAAGACGATTAAAAAACTAACAATCTGAAGACTAGCATACGCTTATTATTTATGGCTGCCAGCGGATATACAGTTGTGGACTACGGTGATAATGAAACAGAATGCAAAATGGGGTGTGAAGATGAGTGATAGCTCGACAATTTATTTTTAGGACAATACGTTATTTAAGCAAAAAAAGCTTACCCTGAATAAAATCAAAAAGTAGCCAAAACAGGCTGTTTTACTATCATTAAATAGGCGAGATCTATGATAGAAGCTGTAAAGTATGGGCAATTAATAACAAACAATTAATATGATATACAAATGCATTGTGCATATTCTTTAACCATATCAGGCTGTAAAATGATGAGCATTGTTTGGCTCAGTACATACAGCGTCCTGAGAGCCTAAAACCTTCCTTCGTTACTAGCTTTTTTATTGTTACGAATTGTCATGCAGACGTACCGTTTTATTTTGGCGGTGTATTAGGCAACTAAGGAACGGCCAGTCGTGCCTAAACTACTGCTGTAACCAGAATCTTTTAGGCATTTATAAAATATGCTTGTCAGTCTTTAAAAGTTTTAAGACGGATTGCTTATCTTACTAGTTTGTATATAATAACAAAACTTACTTTGGAAGAATGAAAAAAATCTGGTGTACTGATGCAAGTAAAAAAGATGTAGATCATTTTGTAAAGAGAGAATCATTAAACGGGATAAAAACTAAGAAATAAGTGACAATGTGTTGTGCCAACGTAGAGAAAAGATGACTTCTCATGAAAAAAAAGGCACGAACCGATTAGTACGGATTGGGAGGGGTGGCCTTTTTTAAGATTTTTACTGTAGGGTCATATATGGGGTTGGGCTGATCACTTCTTCCAAATAAGCACGATACACGAGTAATAGTAGCTGGCATGGAACTGCCCTTCAATGAATGATTATCAATCCAAAAAAAAACCAGGGAATTGAAAAAGAATGTAAAATAAATGTAATAAAATAACGAAGGATGAAAGGATTAAATGTTTTTTTTACTGTGACCAGATCATTGTGTGCAATAAATAGTCTAATTATGACCAGGGAGCCAAATTGAAACAAAATTGTTTTGTACGCTTTTTGTGATCACAACATGACAAATTACTTGAAAAGTAACTCAACATTCCGTGACTGCCAATTGAAACCAGCCCAACCATATTTTTTACTAAACATCAATCATAACCGATCCTTTTCGATTGCATTTTTATCCCAACTTTACTAAATAAAAGTTGTTACAAATAACCGAATCATAAACTAAATTATTAATACTAGTCCTAATGAACTTGGCCCTATTGAATATGGACGTTTATTCGGTGCATGGAAGTGGGGAGGATTGTTTGCGGAGATTGGCCGTCAGTTTGGTATCCCCAAAGATACCGTTAGGGATGCTTTAAATTGGTATACTAAAACCAACTCCACGTTAGCATCCATGAGAAAGGGGGCTCAGAAAAAGATTTTTATCGAACAGGATACTAATTTAAGACTTGCAATCCGTCGCAATCCAGTTAACAGCTATACTGATAATTGAAAGGCCGCGGTCACGTCAGGTTTGGAGTTATCTTAGGCGTCATACCGCAAATGCATCAAGAAAAGATGGTTCCAGCAATGTAACATCACTGAAGTACCATTTCGGACGGATGTCCAAAAGAAAAAGAGGGTTTTGTGATGTAAGGATATGGTGAATTGGTCTTCTGATTAGTGGCATTCTTTTATTTGGTCTGATGAGTTGATGTTTAGACTTGCAAGAGATGCTGATGGTGTCACGGTCATTAGAAAGCCTGGAAAAGGTCTGCAAGAGATGTATTGAGTTGGAACTTTTGAAATTAGGAAATGGATTGTTAATGATGTAGGGTTTCTTTTAAGCAAACATTTTGGGATTGCTCGTCATTCTGAGAGGAATAATTGACCAAGATAAGTACATCACAATGCTGTGAAATTATGCCATTTCTTAAATTGAAATTTAATGTTATATCTATAACAGAGCCTTTATATGTCAGGCAAACGATGCGCCAATCCACAAGGACAATTATGCCAAGTGGTATAAACAAAAGAACATGGTAACCAGATTTGAAACATGGCCACCAAATAGCCCTGATTTAAACCCTACTGAGTATATATGGGGATACCTCAAACTTCGTGTCAATAAGCGCTCAATAGGTGTTACAAATAATTCTAAGTTTGAGGATATGGTTCTAGACGAATGGTCGAAAAATGACAATGGATAGCTGGAGGCTTTAGTTTCTTCAACGCCCGCCGATTCAAGACTGTCATCGAAGCCAAAGGAGGCAACACCAGATATTAATTTTTTTTATTACACTTTTATACATTGTACTACACATTTTAAAGTATGTTATATAAAGTTTTGAAAGCACGTTGCCACAGTAAGTTTTTCACTAGAGCCCATTTTATTGGGATTTACTTTTGGGATATCCAAAAACCGAAAATTTTGGGCGGGTTTCAATTGTCAGTAACGGTATGTAAGTTACATCTGTAAGCAACGTTTTACAGAAATCGTATTAGCTGTTAAGCGTAAAATTATATGTAGGACAAAAGGAAAGTCCTGACTGTAATAAGCCACAATCGATGGGCTAAATAAATCCAGTTTCCCATAAGACAAACTTGTAATTCAATTTTTTCTGCATTCCGTAAAAACAACATCATATTAACAATCAAGACTCACATTTTAAATAGTAACAGTCATTGGCGCGTCGTAATTAACAAATGGGTCGCGGTATTTGTTTTTTCTTAAGAGGTGAGTGAAATGTAGATCATCTATACAAAGAATTACAACTAATTTAACCGACTTAAGCGGAAAACGTTCGGTCAGTTGCGCTCATTCTGTTTCGATTTAACGATTGCAATGGTTGAATGGGACATCATTGCAAGAATTCAAATGAAGTAGCACGAATTCTGAGATTCGAAGACGGTCTAAAGTAAGAGGTTTAACTCGGGTTGGTTATAAACAGTACCTTCTTTAAGTATGTAATAATTCAAACTAAAACGTGTGAAAGGACAACGTAATAACATTCTTCCTGTTACATTCCGCCATCCCTTCAAGTTCCGCGAAAAAAATGTCCAGCGAGGATTAATCAGAGCCACAAGAATTGGAAATGCAGAAGATCTTACGAGTACGACATCGCAAACCATAGTATATACACTTTTAATATGAGCCAGATGACCTTAGATACCACGAATTTCGGTGGGGTGGATGTTTTATAGTAGCGTTATTTCAATTCGCGTAGATAACGAGGTGCTAACATACATTTTAGAAAAATTTGCGAAGTTTATAAAAAACCTTTTTTCAGGCCAGAAAGTCGGGTAGATTTTAAAATCTGAGACAAGTCCCATTGTGCAATAAAGAGAAGATTATATTACTAAAGGTTTGGAGGTTAATAAGAGAGAACGTATTATATGATTTTAGGATGATAGTTGAAGAGTTTATTTTGTCAGGTAGCGTGACATCATCCCAGAAATGTCTATTTAAATCATTCGAGAAGAGTTATGGCAGTATAAAAACAGTTTTTCACCCGTCGATATTGATAGTGAGATAGTTTTTGATTTAAAGAGACACCGAGGATAAAAGTTCTAAATGCTTTAGTTAATGAATATCTACACTGAATAAACATTCGAGTATCATCCAACGAAACGATATTAATATAGAAACTTGATATTATACAAGTAGCCAGGAGTGTCTCGAAGACAGCCCAAGATCAAATACACCGATTTATTAATGGTGCGTTAACATTGTCAAATTTTTAAAACGTCTAGTTCTGATACCCGACCATTGTTAAATAACATGTGTATCAATTATTATAGGCGGTGTAAAGCCCATCATACTGACAAACATATGGGTGATTTTACCATAGATAGCTACGTAAAACATTAGGTCAGATACTGGAAGAGAGAATGTGTATTAATAAATTGGACCTTTGAAGCTATGAAAAGTGAACACTTTCTCGTGATCGAGGCTATATACTTCATTTGTGACTCTATCTATAGTTCTTAAATTTTCCATTTGATAATCCTAAATGTAATTATTATTGATACGTTATATATAATACTGATCATTATTTTATGTATAGGCTTGATATCATATCATTCTTCGTACAAGTATAAGGCATACATTTATATTATAACGTTAATATGAAAGCATACGAAGGTTACATCAGCCACGTCGAGGTGCCATAGCTATTTTTAATAAAAACTACATTCTCCCGTTAATATTCAGCAACAAGCCATATACATTTTAAAAATGAATGTTATTGTTATTGTTATTGAAATCTCATTATGGGCATTCTATATGGAATCATTACAACCGAGTATTATATGGTTAAGTCTACCCACAACCTTCATCAGCCGATATGTGATCCATGTCAGAAGTAATATGTATATGAAGACCGCATTTTATTTGTTTAATAAAGCTTCCGTTTATTTTTGAAGTTTGATAATTTCACTTTGTTTAATCTCTCATTTTTATTCTTATTCGCTAATATCACTCTCGAATTCCTCACAAATGCATTGAACGATAAGCCCTACAAATTAACATTAATGTCAACAACCAATCAGTGATAAAACGTGTGATTTGATTTAATAAATACACAAACAATCGTTTGCTTTGGTTTATCAACTCCATTTTGGGAGCATTAAAAAATTGGGATTATAGCCGAATTTAATCCTCGATTTCAAGCGATGATAAACATTGTTTTCTGTCGTTCAAAGCAATTAACTTCCATTCTGATTTTAACAAACAGGCAAAGTAAAAAAAGAATATCCCTGGCTCTCACCTCTTAATAGTTATGCTAATATCTACATTCTTTCGTGTTCCTGAATGTTTTTTGACGTATGGTTTCTTTTAAAAAAGAGAAAACAACAAATCATACAAAGAGATCAGAATTTTGTGGTAGGTAATAAATCGGTAAATGATGACTGTTTTTGGAATTTTTATGAATGAGCATCGAACAATGACTCACATACCTCTGACCTAACAAACGTATATGCAATTTGTACCATTTATTACAAGTTATTGTGCAATAGGTAACCATGCGCTATGTTCATATTCTCAAAATTGCATTCTCCGGCTTAAAGTCATTTAATCATCCCGAGAGGTATTTGTGACAACCGGATTGGGAAACCTCACGTTTATACCTATACATATAGGAGAGAATGGGGAAACTAATTACGAATTTAAGCATCACTAACACGTACGTCGGTTTGATGTTAAAAAATATTTGTATTTTTTTGATGCATCATTATTCAAAAGTTAAGTGTATCAGAGAAAAGCCAACTTTGTAATCTTTTTTTTTTAAAAAAAGGAAACGGACCGTGGTAGACCCGTTATATTCAATGGCGTGTCAATTAGACATTGTCCACGGGGTTCCATACATATTGCGTTTTCCAATTGGTGATCGCAGTAACACACCTTTTATGCAAGTCAACCTTTTCAAGATCTGGCAACAGGAATTCGGCCAAATCAATTTTCTGACAATAGCCAATAAGGGTAAACTTGTTTTTCTTTTACTTTTTTCTTTTTTTCTTGTCTTACTTCCATCATTACTTTTTCGTTTCTGTTTTTCCTTTCTCTTTTTTTCTTTTTTTCATTTTTCCATTTTCGAATTTTTCGAATTTTTCGAATTTTTCCAATTTTCCTTTTTTCCATTTTTCCATTTTTGTATTTTTCCACTTTTTTTGTTTGTCTTCGTGATAATTTCTTCGCCGTACCATTAAAACATTATGTACCTTATTGAATTTGTCATAAAAAAAGAGAATGAAGTTGATCTACAGCTGCAGGTTTCAATGTCGTGACTGGCAGTCGAAGTATATAACTGCCATTTATGGATTCTGCATCAGTGGTAGCTCATTATTAGTGGGCCATTACAGACATGAACTTTATCACGACTGGGAAAAATCTCGTTACCGATGCAATCTTAGTTGTAATCCCAGTATTACAAGCGTCACCTTCATACAGAGCTTAAATAGCATCCACGGAAAATTGGACAGACATTGTTTTATCCCAAGCAACAACAAAAATGCGAAATGGTCATTTGTTCTTCTGGTGGGTTTGAGAGCAGATAAAAACAAACAACAACGAGAAAAAGCATTTCACTGCCAATTGCAAAAAAAAACATTTCCTACAAAAAATGATTCGCTGTCGCATGTCTTGATTAAAACTTCTAAATGTGAAAAAACGGTCAAATGCGCGATCAGCCAGATTGAAACAGATAGCACACGAGATAATAATAATATACCCAAAAATTTAACTTTTTTGTTTCCTCTTTTTCTCTTCCAGCTTTTTTCCTCCGGTGCGTTTTCGATGGTGTTCCTTTTTCCCACTATACAATTTTATTGCAGTTCTTCTTCTCTGTCATTATGGTGACACGTAAAAGCAATATTTTAGATAATTGTTTGTCAGCACGTTGTTATGTACGTATTCCCCATCAATCATAAAATCTTTCGTAAATAAGTTAAGACTTAGTGAACATTTTTATTTCATATTTTTGAGCTAAAAAACTATACATTTTTACTATAACTAAAACGAAAATTTCCTCCTGCTTTAATTTCCTTCATCAGATATATTATCTAATAACTAGCTTCCCTTTTCATCTTTCTTTCTCTATCTCCATTATAATAAAAATAATAATTATCGTTTACTTCTTTGTCCTTGTAAGAAAGCATTCTTCTGTCTGTCCTGTCCTCCTATCCGCTTCGGATATTCTCTATCAATCATTGGTCTGACGTTGAATTCTTTTGCCGCTCTTTTTTTTTCGCCGTTCCTTTTCGTCGACGCTTTTTTCCCATGCGCTTCCCTTTCCTGACCGTTACTTTTGAATTACATTTTTTTTCAGCTATTCCTCTTATGCCGCTTCGTGTGTCGTTTTCTCCGTCTTTTTAATAAGAATCAACCATTATAATCTTAATCTTATTCGTCTTCATTGAAAATTTAATTGAAGTAGTCTAACTACAAAAATGCGCTCAGACCTAATGATTGTAGGGACTGGCATCAAAATGAGGATTTCAATGCCATTGTAAAACTAACAATAAGATCTTTTTGTATACTTTTATTTCTTTTGCATCACTGCTGATTTTGCAGATATATAGTAACTTTATAGGATACCAGGAATGCAAAAATATATGAATTTTGTTTGGCTGTGGACTGTTTTGTTAATTTTTTTTCAATTTTAAATATTTTGGAGGTATAAATATTTTCTGTTTCCAAAAAATGTTTTACATTTTTGGATAACGTTATATGCAAATACATAAGAATCCTTGTAATCGATCATTGATAGGTATCCTAGAACGTTACAGCAATTGGTCGATATTAGCCAAATTTATAGGTCTGCAGGCACGTTGGTCATTTCTAGTCACGGCCAATGTATTCAACGCTAATGTTTCAAGCTTGGTTCCGATTCCAGCTCGGCCAAAAATACAGTGAACATGATTCTACTTTGATGGGTAAAGAATGAAACGAAATTATGTCGGCTTGAATCAAATATCGAGTATGTACCAAAGATTAACTGAGCTTCTCTCTAAACCAAATTTAAAATCTGTTCCCTTTTAGATCAATAGGAATGTCTTAATTTGGTTTTAAGCCTGATAAGTAAATAAAAAAAAGATTACCATAGAGGTTATTATTTTCCATCTTTTTTATTCAAGCATACATTAGGAATGAGTGGCATTAATGATATTGCACTTTTTCCTTATAATGTCACGTTGTCGGAGGAACTGTTTCCGGTAGTTGAGTATGGCAAAGGGTTGAATACCTCAACAGGTCTCGCGCTTTTCATTTGGATCCGCCATCTGAGGCGGCTTAGAACCTATTGAATTGTTCAACTATGCCTGCCTGGTGTTCTGGAGAAAACTTGAACAACTCCTCATTACAGGATGATTTGTATTTTGAGCTTTTCAATTCGAGTGCGCCTCCCGCTACCTTAACCATTTCTCTGGTAAAAGAAAACGAGACGGCATCATCACCCACCCAAATGACTGCCGCATTGGATGTAGAAGTTTCTTAGGCTGGAACAATATCCAGATCATCCACCACTGAAACGGCTACTTCTTCAACAACAGCCATCAAAAGAAATACGAATTGTTCTTATGGAGCGGAAGAAAAAAAACAAAAAAGAAAGATGATTACAAATGTTTAACTGGTAAATGGGTGTTTGCAAAAAATACAACCTCGACACACATTTAGAAACACATTTCCAAAGTCGAGTGAAACTTTTAGCTTGCACTGATTGCCATATGTCATGATCCTGTCACATCTTATGCCCCAAATATGCAATATGAGTAACCAGCTTTCAGACTCAATATGTATCATTGATCTGTCAGCTCTTTAAATCCTTTGTCATGATGCACATAAGCTAAGACTAACTTTTGTCATTGCTTATTCTTTTATTTAATTTCTTGTTTTTCTTTCTCTATAAATATAGCTGATAAATTTCACTTCTCCCAGTTTTCTTTATCAGATATATTTCATAATCATCTTCTCTTTTCTTTCCTCCCTTTTATTTTTAAATAAATAACCTGCTTCAGGAAGCTATTCATTCTCTGTCCTGTCCTGCCTGTCTCGTTCCTCCCTCGTTCCTGAAACCATATGCCATTTAATCGAAAGTCACATCTGACAAGACATGGCAAAACAGTACATAAGCAAAAAAAAGGTCATGTCTGTAACCACCACGCTACTCCGTTCACCCGAGCTGATAATATTAGAAAACACACTAAAAAGAAGGAAGCGAATAATTAATTGCTTCTTTTTTCACTTCTTATACGTTATTTTCTTTGCTCTTTTCCACTACACAATTTACGCCCTCACATTCTCCTTTTTTTCCAACTGTATGAAGATCCCCATCGCATCAATTAAACTACTTAAAAACACCGTAAGGATTGCGTTTATCTTATTTTTTGGTTTGAAGTCCTTATGATGTATTTGTAATGACAGTACCGGACTTAACTCAAAGTAGTAAAAATTTAAAATTATTTTGTTTAGATAAAGTGGTTTATTCATATTTCCTAGTGGGCATCTATTCTATAATGAATAATTTTCGTTAAAACGGACATTTTAAGAACTTAAAATTCCGACTTTTACACTGGTGATTTGCATATTTTTTGAAACAGGAATGTAATGTTGGGCGGGAATTGACATTCTCTGATCGTATGATGTTGATGAGAGATATATTTAGAGGGGATTCAGGCTGTAGCTTGAATAAATGTATGGTTTCTATCATATATTCTAACGGATCACGTCACAATAAAGTCGAAGTTTCTGATTTGGATCTTAGTTTAATCCCTTTTGAGTCAAACTGGCTTATTCTGCACTTTTGTAATGTGCCTGACGTGACACACTATTATTGATTGTAGATAGTATCAACTTTAAATATAAAATAAGATAACTTTTGTTTCTTCAATTCATTTCTGATATTTAGAATGATATTTCGAAACTAATTTATTTAGACTGCACTAAATCTTTAGTTTGATTAGCGTATAAGCTAAATCCTTAGTGTCAGCCTAAGTCTACATGACACTTTATTCTGAAAAGGCTAATAACGATTAAAAACTATAACAGGAAAGAACTATTGTTTTATTGTTGCTGTGTAATTTGTTACAAAACTTAATTGAGTTACACAGAAGATCTTTTAGCTAAGCTCAAATTCTTAACAGGAAACGAACTTATAGCGGGAAAATGTTTAACCAGGATATGTCTGATAGATTTTTATGATTATTTGCACTGTAAATCACCTCCCGGACATCTTTGTGTCTTCCCACTGTAAATGGCAAATTGTGTTT
Source organism: Mucor mucedo (assembly GCF_025094135.1). Lineage (NCBI taxonomy): Eukaryota > Fungi > Mucoromycota > Mucoromycetes > Mucorales > Mucoraceae > Mucor > Mucor mucedo. The sequence continues at coordinate 68,017 of NW_026252335.1, read as the reverse complement.
TGCCATGTTTAAAAAAAAGCTGTGTGAAAAGAAAAAAAATGGGCTTAATGGTTTATGAAGAATTCTCTAATAAAGAACATAACAAAGCCGGATTTTTAATACATGTTAAATTCATCAAGGAGATAGCGATTTCCTTTTTTTTGGAAATCGGAGCCAAAAATATTTCATTATAAAATAGATGCAGTGTACATAATTTTTTTGTTAGATTTTTCAGAGACAGATCCTCATCACCGAGAAAAAGGGCATGTAGCACGAAAGAGACCATGCTGAGATAATAGGAGCTATTAATGTGTTTGATTGACTCCTGCTCTTCACTATTATTATTCAAAGCTTGTCTTATCTGATTTATTCCAGGCAAAGATTCATTACCATCAGCTGTCACTGCACTTTCAATACATGAACTGAATGGACGAATCACATTTGCATATTGTCAGTAATCCTTAAAAAATAAATCGTTATTCTGGTCTTTCTCTGATTCGCTCTCTTTAAATTGAGAAAAATAAAGATTATTATTACCACCGTCATTAATATTAAAAGTTGCAGATCCGGGTAATAATTTATCGCTAAACAGATTTAATTAGCGTCTATTCTAAAAGTTGAACGTTTGTTATATATATCCTGAATCGAGATCATCATCTACAAGTACATCATAAGTTAAATGAGTTTCCATTATACCATCCATTGCCGTAAGGGGGGTTGATAGGTCCTTATTGTCATTGTCTTCAACGAAAGAATGAAAATAATGACCAACACTGGTAGTATTCCGTCTTCTACAGGAAAATACAACGCATTAGGTATTAATGAGGGATGATATAGTATTGCATATTTAATATTACCTTCTTAATTTTCTCTAATGTGCTCTTTTTTAAAACTATTATACTGCTTGGGTTGGTGCTTTTTGACATGTCTCAAAAATGATTCCAAACGTACATACTCAGATTTGCCACCACTTTAGCGACAGTCAGGCGTACTGCTACATCTTCTAATTTCTGATATACAGCTGTCAGTTATGAAACGAGTGCTGCCTTCAGTTTGATTATTTTGATTCGACATCGTTTAAAAATATGAAAAAAGCAAAAATAAAAGTTCAAAGTAACAAATTCTCTAAAAAAGTCTATAAGTACCCTAAAATTATGTGAAAGATATAAATTTTTTTTCTGCGATAACAGAGTCCAAAAAACTTGACATAATACATGCTTCTCTTCCTTATATTCTTTAGAAATTAAGTAATTTCTGTTATTTTGTTCTTTTCAAAGAAAGATTTACATGATTTGTAATAGATTTTTACTCTAATTATTTTAATCCTTCATATTTCGTCTCAAATTCTTCATGGCAGTGCATTAGTATTTTCCTTTATTTTTAAAGTAGTTCCTAACGAACGCGTTTTTGTATTTTAGGTTGATTCCCCTATGGAAGGTTTTATCCTCCATTTTTTAAAACTCAATACATTTTATATTTTCAAATTCATGAGTGGGTAAAAAGAATATATACAATAGTGGACTCCTGGAGAATTCCTCTGTTGTAAAGAACGTCATTTAAAACATTCTGTATGCTTGTTACATTAGAATTGCGTCTGTAATCATAAAATTACCAACCTCTAATTTGTAAGCACGACCGTAATTACCATATATTGTAGCAATTTGTGTAATTCAGCAGGCATAGCGAGCAATTTACTAGTTTTCTTTTCACATAACATGGCAATGATCCCTCGAGTAGGAGATCTGATTTGTAACGCATTAGGTCCAATGAACAGTATATTGTAAGGTAATGGACAAAATTTTGTAACATTAAGACATAGTTAGAATAATGTACCTTGGCGGTGATGGCGTCCATAAAGTAAAAAATAATATGTACCCAGAGGCATCGCAAAATGACGTCATAGAATACGCTCTTATCATTTGGATAGGAAGATATTAATTTTATTTTACAATGATACGCGATAAATCTTCTAATATAAATGGGTGCCGGCGTGTAATTTTATTTTTATTTTTCTTCAGGAATATTCATAATGGTCATAAACGACATCACTGATTTTCCTTGCAATGCGACATGGGTGGATGAGTTGTTTTTAGGAGTCGAATACGGAAAAGGGTCGACTAATTCAATAGGTCCGGCGCTTTCTTCTATAAAACTGCCATCCGAGGAGGAGCGTGATTTGCTGGATTATTTTTTCCTTCCTGCTTGGTCTCCGGGAGACTTCTTAGAAAATAGTTTGATGCGAAATCAAGGCTTATTTGATATTTTTAATTCTTCTTTGTCACCCCTACGGGCTACTGATGAACCAAAGATCAATGAGACGGCAGCGACAGTCAGTGAAATACCAGATAAAGAAACGCACGCATAAACAGCATCTACATCCACTCCGAAAAGAAAAGTAAACAAGTGTCTTCCTCGAAAACATTATGCAACAAAAACCAGAAAACAAGTGTGGGATAAAAATGCGCAATCTGCCAACATGTTTTCAGTAAGAAATTTAATTCAAATACACATTGGGAGAGCACACAACAAAAACAGAATCAAAAATCACCGACGTTCACATTGCAATATACTTTTCGATCGCAGCACATATATAAAATGACATAACGAGATTGTCCATCAACAGCTAAAACACATAATTGCACTTGTTACAAATCAAAATACACTCGGGCAGAAATTTAAAAAGCATGTCGCTAAAAAGCTTGCTGACATTTAGTTCTTATATTTTTTTGTTTTCCCTCCCCATTTTCGCTCTTCCTAATAAATAATTTTTTGTAAACGATGTTTTGAAGGACGTTACAAAACGTCATCATGTCGTGTCCTAAAAACGTAGTAGTAAAACCATAAATTTACTCGATAGACAATCACGACCGTAGTAGTCCTTACAAATTTCATTTTCATTACGCTATGAATTTTACATTGCTGGAATCGTTTTTTAATCCATCATCGGTATATGATTTTCCTAGTAGCGTAGATACGAGTAGTCCTATCTTTGATTTTTTTGTTGTTCGAGGTATACTTTTTATAAAGTTTAAATAACAGACGAATCATTTATACGATGTGATCAAATTATATGTCTGTCACAACATAATCGTAGAAAGAAGAGTAAAAAAAAAGAAACCTGTAGCATGTCTTCATTCCTAAATTTTCTCCTAATTCGACCATGGTACTTATGAAATGAGGTTACTGTCAGAATAATAAAAAAAATATATTTTTAGGCGAGCTCAAATAGAACTTGATATAACTACCAGATAGCTTCACAATGGAGAACTTGTCGTCAGCGACATACTTCCGCGCTATAGCAGCATTACGGACTATAATCGTAACATGATTATTTAATGGAGCGTGATAGTCTCGTGTTGCATTTTGAATCTAAATTGGTAATTAATCAGTATATAAGGGATTCATATAAGAACTTCCGCGTGTTTAAAAAACTAATAATTTTGACATTAGACAATTTTGTTTTTATAAAAAAAAAACACTGTAAAATGCAATTATGAAAACATTTACGTCAAAAAAGAAGAGCGATGTTAAAGTCAACTTTTATACCTAATGACTAGTTTTTTATTGATTTCAATGTTGAAAAAGTTAAAAAAAATAGCATCACCATCTAGTGAGTTAAAACTTGGCTTTACGAAGTAGATTAGAAATGGCAAAGAGAGAAATGACATCGGAACAGAATTTGTTTACGGAATGCATTTTTTGACAGTTATGTGAGAACTAGAGTTATCGTACCATGGTGGAGTACTCAATTCGAATGAACTTTTTTTTCGCCATTCCTCCATTTTTTTTTATATTTATAAAAAACCAACATGCTAAAGAGAAGTATAATCCTGTGTCAATATTCTTTGAAAATATCTGCCCCTTAAATTACCGCCATTTTCTGAATTTAATAGAAACATTTCCATGATAATGTCCAGACATTTTGCATTCTTATTCCCAATGGCTGCCGAAATTATTAAAATGGACATAAAAGACTGATAATTAAGACAAAATAAAAAATTTATTTTTTGAGCAAAAGCTCACGTACAACCAGAAAACCCAAAGTCCACCCCAACAGGCACGACAGAGTTAAACTCGGCGTAATGTGGCTTGCCCACCGCCCACGAAGAAAAGGAGCCACACAAACCACCTCCAAAAGCAACAGGAGCAACTGCAAAACCCACAGCAGACGCAGGTTCAACCTCGTCCAGGTCCATTTCATCTTCCAAAGAAGGCTCGACTGGACAAGGAGCAAAAGACAAAGAACCGGACAACAAAGCGCCACCAGCAGCAAAAGGCGCAAGGGCCCGAGCAACAGCAGCGGAAGGGGAAACGTCATTATCTTGTTCCAAGAGAGGAAACAAGAAAGAAGACGCCGAAAAGGTCAAAGACCAGAATGAGCCAACTCGAGGCACAACAGGATCAATTTCCATATTGTCATCTCCCAAAGAAGAACAAGAGAGAGACGAAGGAAAACTGTCGGCCGTAGAAGGCGAAACAGGAACAACGAAAGCAACTTCCGAGAGAGGCACAACAGGCACAACAGGAGCAACCGCACTACCTTCAGCAGAGACAGGTTCAACATCGTCAAGGTCTATTTCATCTGACAAACAAGGCTTGACAGGACGAGGAGACAAAGACAAGGAACCAGAAAACAAAGCGCCACCAGCAGCAAATGGCGCAAGGGCCCGAGCAACAGCAGCGGAAGGGGAAACGTCACTGTCTTGTTCCAAGAGAGGAAACAAGAAAGAAGAGGACGGCAAGGTCAAAGACCAGAAAGAGGGAACACCAGACACAACAGAATCAATTTCCATATTGTCTGCTCCCAAAGACAGACAGGAGATAGACGAACGCAAACTGTCTGCCAAAGAAGGCGAGACAGGCAAACATGCAGCAACGGGAGCAACAACGGGAGCAAAGGGAGCAACAACGGGAGCAACCCAGACATTTTCAAACGTAATTCTGTGAATGCTGAAATTAGAATCCATAATCATGTCATCATCTTGAATTTATGTATTACTTACTGGTCTGCGAAATGGTGGTAATCAGTCATATTTTTATAAAAAAAAGCAGTAAAAGAAGGGTTAAAAAAAATTTTTTTCTAACATCTAAACAACAAAAAAAAGTGACGGTTTTCATAGTAAAGCCACTGAAATATATTAGTCACAAAATCATAGTTTACAAAAATACACATAAATATAAGCCACAAGAAAATACACTTAAATATAAGCAACAAAAAATGTTCACCTAAGATTCAATTATCCTTTGAATAAACTTATTGAGTTCTGATAACACTCGTACTTTTTTTGCATACCGCTCGTAGCGGTTATGACTGTGTAAATACTTATTTTGACGGATAATAACCGGACTCTGTTAAATATACAAGTAGCTGGAACTCCCGCTTTGGCCGTCATCTATTGTAATGCTGGTACAATCTTATACAGTCTATTACCTTAACAGCCCCACCATCAATTTGCTGTAATAAAGTTAAAAACTGTGTCATCGTTATGCAGTAATTAATTTCATAGCCAGCCTATCTTAAACCAGTTATTACCATAATGCCCGGATGTATAGGATGGTGTCATTGGACAAAAATATATAGATGGGGACAAGATAATGACTGCATCTATGATAATTCAGATTATAGCTCAACTATGACTGGTTTGATATTCGTTATATGTTATAAAAGATCGAACATCATTCGCTTTGCGAATCAAGCTGATGAGGAATTGAATTTTAATAATGGATTAATTATAGCATATATTCGGACATGCTATAGAATCATAGGATGAAACTATAGAAAAAGTTGTATTCAAAAGGGTTTAATATTAGGATTTCTGGGATGCAATCCTTTTAATGTTGTACAAAAAAACATATACAAACTACGTATACTTACGCATTGGAAATAATAAACCTCACCTTTTTATGTGTCTTTTTTAGATCCTGCAATGATCACCGGAATTGCAAGAATATATCGTTTTGTACCCATAGTGCTCACGTTAAATATATTATACAAGTAAAAAGCAGCTTTACGTAGATATATTCACTAAAAAAAGCTAATGTCGCACTGATGATAGTGAGACAGAGTATCAGCAAGACGATTAAAAAACTAACAATCTTAAGGCGAACATACGTTTAATATTGCTGGTACCCAGCGTACATACAGTTGTGGACTACGGTTGTATTTAAGCCGAATCCACAAGGGTGCTTAAAGATGAGGGATAGCTCGGTAATTTATTTTTAAGACAATACGATATATAAGCCAGACAGTGTATTATAAGGCTTACCCTGAATAAAGTCAAAACCTAATCATAAAAGGCTATTTTACTATTATTAAATAGACGAAATTTAAGATGGTACAGTGAGTGGACAAAACTGTTCGAGTGTTTAGAAAATTTCAGTCCCATCTTTGTCAACAATGTGTAAACTCCTCGAAATAATTTCAAATTTTGACAGATACCAGTGCACGCGTTGCTACACCAGCAATAACGTTTTTGTATTTTTTGCGTCACAGGAACAGCGGATATTCTGGGTTTAAAACTGCTTATCACTCGAACAGTTATGTCCAGTGCTGAAATTTTTTAGAAAACCATAAAAATCTTTCGAAAAAACAGTCATATAAGCCCCAAAAAAAATTTTCAGACAGGTTTTGGTGGCTAGTCCACATATTATTTTTTTCTCTTTATTTTCGTAATATAAGACTTTACTCATTAAGATGACAAAAAGCATTTCTTTGACATTAAAAAACGAGATCATTAAATTACTAAACGACGGGCTTTCTTTTCGAGAAATAGCAAAAAAAGTGTCTGTTAGTTTGTCAACCATTGCAAAGATAAAAAAACAAGCTAATCTCGACATTCACAAAAAAATTGGTGGAGCACCTCGCAAGATTTCAACATCAACAGGTCGCTCATTGATTAGAGGCTTCAAAACAAATGTGAACAAGACTGTCAAGGATGCTGTTGAGGCTCTAAAAAAGGAAGAAGTGTTTGTCTGCGGAAGGACTGTTCGCCGCATGTTGAATTCGGCCGGGATGAAGGCTGAACATAAGCCTAAAGTACTGCCATTAACACCAAGCCGTAAAAAGGCGAGACTTTCTTGGGCCAAGGTCCACCAAAACTGGACTGTTGATGATTGGAAGAATGTTGTTTTTAGTGACGAAACGAAAATAAACCGTATTGGCTCTGACGGAGCTCAGTGGTTTTGGAATGCCACAGACGAAGAGATCCGAGATTGTCATCTCCAACATTTGTACAAGCATGGTGGTGGAAACATAATGTTGTGGGGTTGTTTTCTCTGGGAAGGTCCTGGATACATTGTTCGTATCGATAGTACTATGGACAGCAAGTTATACTGTGATATTTTGAGCGACGATCTAACGGCCAGTGTTAGTTACTACAATCGAAGTATCAAGGATGTCGTATTTCAGCAGGATAATGACCCAAAACATACCTCGAAAATGGCAAAAAACTGGTTTCAAAACAATGACGTACGCGTATTAGATTGGCCCTCATATTCCCCAGATCTAAATCCGATCGAGAATCTCTGGGCGATAATAAAAAAACGACTTTGCGCCTACGAAACGGCCCCAAAAAGCTTAACCGAGCTATTCGACCGGATCACCCAGGAATGGGACAAAATTGCCCCAAAGTTATGCCAAGACCTTGTAATATCTATGCCAAAAAGGATTGAAGCGGTTATCAACGCCAAAGGAGGAAGAACCAAATATTAGTCGTAAAATTTTCCATTGGACAAAACTGTTCGAGTGTCCACAAAATTTTATGTAATTTTCGTTACACCAAAAATGGGCCTGAGTTTAAATAAAACCAATTTTTATTTGTAATAGTCAATTAACTATTGTACGTAATTTTCGCGGATTTTTTGTATGCTATTACGATATGGAAATAAGAGAAAATGTAGCTTTTTAAAAACACTCGAACAGTTTTGTCCACTCACTGTAGCATTAACGTATAGGTAAATAATAACAAACAATTAATATAATTTACAAATGAATAGTACATATTCTTAATCGAAATCGGGTTATAACATGAAGCACATTGTTTGGTTTATTACAGACAATGTTCTAACAGCGTAAAACCTTCCCTCATTACTAAGTTTTTTACTGTTATGAATTCCCAAGTTGACGTAGTTTCTTATTTTGGGGGTGTATTAGGCATCCCCAGGAAGGCTAGTAGTGCCAAAATTAAAGTTATAACAATAATCTTTTACGCATCTATGAAAATGCTTGTCAGTCTTCCAAAGTTTTAAGACGGAATACTTATTTTACCAGTTTGTTTATAATAAAAAAAGTAGTCTGGAACAATGAAAAAAGTCCGGAGTAGTGACGCAAGTAAAAAAGATGCAGATCATTTTGTTAAGAAAGAGCCATCAAACGGAACTAAGACTAAAAAATACTAGACAACGCTTTGTGCCAACATAGAGGACAGATGAACTGTCATAAAAAAAAGGCAGGAAGACGATTTGTACGGAATAAGAGGCGTGGCATTTTTTACAATTCTTATATAGAATCATATGTAGGGCTGTTTTGGTCACCTCTTTCAAATATACACTATACAAGAGTACTGTTACCTGGCATACGAATGTGCCTATAATAAAAGATTATCATTTCAAAAAAAAAGATATTGGGAAATTCGAGAGATATAATAACGAATTAAGAATAAAAATAAGAAATTTGACGAAGTAAAAATTATCATACAAAAATGAACTAATGTCTGTATTATTCAATACATTGGGGTTTTTATATACATATTTAAGGCTGGATAAATGTCAATCATTTGAGTAAAACCTGCAAAATATATAATAGGCGTATTGTCAATTAATGATGGAGCATCTCAAGATACCTTCGAGAATCTTGTTATTGACGAGCGATCATATAATTCGATTGTATTATCTGGAATAAATGTATGACTGTTGTTTTCTATATACTGATAAGTAATCTATGCGTAGTAAATAGAGTGTAAAATAGCATGTATTTAATTTAAAGAATAATGTAATTATGACTTACAAAAAGGTTATCAATTAAAAACGTGACGTTGACGGATGCTTTGATCATTTGCGTATATGGCCATGGCGCTTTGATTATTTATAGACAGCACTGTTAGAGCTGCCTATCAGTCTGTATCGGCAGCAATAAATTAACATTCCCATCAATGCCAGTAACACTAGGGGCCGAAACCGCTATAGTCAAGGAAGCATTAATAGCAACGGTAATAGCATCAACCGAGAAAAATATTTTGCAAGCGCGTTAGGAAACGAAAGAAAAACAGAAGCGAACTACGGATTTGCCTTGGCAGTTTATCAACACGTCCTCTCATGAGAAAAAAATATACTACCACACGTCCCCTCATGAGATCAAAATATACTACCACACGTCCCCTCATGAGAACAAAATATACTACCACACGTCCCAAGTCATAATAAAGACCGTGAAAAACGATTTAAATGTACAGTCTAAAAGTACTGTTATGTTTACAAATGTGACACGAAGAGACATAGAGACAATAAACTCTTTGCCTCTTCATTTGGACTACGTGTATTCTCCCTGACGTTAGTTTTTTCTTTTACTGATTTCAGACGGGTAATTCTCTTCTTCTTCTTATGCTCTTCTTGTATGCCTAATTTTAATGCAGGAACAAAGTCATGTTTGGAATTTGTCATGATAAAGAAAGCTTGAGTAGCTTGTGATTTTGTACCCATCCATAAAATTGTTTAAAACGGTTCTATTGGTACGGTCTCCCATTCGAATATGAAACAACTTTCACACACATTTTTTGATCGCATTTTTACTTATCTCAAAAATATAGTTTTAAACATAGCGAACGAACAAAAATACGTCCAATATACAAATTTAAGGGATTTTTTGCATGTAGAGAAAGAATGCTTCACTACACTCATTGTTTTGACATTCACTTATTTATGGATCATTAGCTGCCATCTGGCTTCATTAACATTTCGCAATTGTGTTCAGGTCTATATACCGTTTGGGCCAGAAATCAGGCCTTTCGAAAGATAATTCAGATTTAATGACTCCTTTCCATAGATCTGCTAGTGATGTCTAGCACGGTAAGCAGTCAAAATATTACGTTGAGAAATAACAGTAGAACATTTTTCGGTGACTTCAAACGATGCCATATATGATGATTAAAAGTTGTTTCAGGACTTGACTACTTTTATTTATACTAGAGTAAGATTCGGAGCAGTTTACCAAATTACAAATGCTATAAATTTCCAGATTGGGTGATTCAAAGGAGTCGAATGACAAATCGGTTTATTTGCCTAGACTTTACAAATTAGGAAAAAGAATGAATGTCGAAACAGGTCCCATTCCGTAACATTTTCTGAACAACTAGAAGATTACGTTGCTTATAGTAGAATGTCACACCAAAAGGCGTAAGTACTGCGACAGACAAAATGCGGTATTTCAAAAAAATACTGTAAGAAATGTGGTTTCCAATATATTTGAGATCCGAACATCGTGCAATTACACTTTCAGCAAGACAAGGCATCATTCCATGCTGAAAATTAAAATCATTTTGACTAATTGACAGAGTTGTCTGTTTCGTTAATTATATCTGGACTTTCAAGTCGTTTAATAATAAGCAAAAAATAAGACCGCCAGGCTTTTATTATAAAAGGCCTTGAGTAATGCTTTGATATACTGAGTACGTGTCAGAAATCAAGTTGAAAGTCAGTTTCTCCTATCGTCCAATTGGAATGAGTTGACTTTGTTCTATACTGATAGGTAATAAAAGTTAACTAAAAGAGTAGCGCTATTTTTTTCCCTTTTTTTTCTTTTGTGTATTTTTTTTTTTTTTTTTTTAGCATTAGTTGTGTTGAGCATCATGGAGAATACTGAACTTTTTCGCAGTAATGTGGCGTTGTCGGAAGAGCTATTTCCAGGAGTCGGGTATGGTAAAGGGTTGAATGATTCGATTGGTCTTGCACTTTCTCGTTTGGAGCCACCATCCGAGGAGGTTCAGGGCCTGTTGGATTATTCAAACCTTCCTGCTTGGTCTCCTGATTCAATGTTTGAATTTTTTAACTTGAGTTCTGCACCTACTCAAGTTAAAATCGTATTGCCGGAAGAGGACCAAACAACCGGATTTTCAGAAAAAATTACGGATAGTTTGGACACACCACCGGTTGCCATCAGAGCAGTATTAGCGGCAGCAATCAACAAAACAGTCTCTTCCAGCTCAAAGGCTCAAAAGAGAAAATTCGTTTCTTCTTCCGGACCAGACGAACCAAAAAAGCGAAGCACAAGCAACGAATACAAGTGCTCAATTTGTGAACGGGTATTTCAAAAAAAGTACAATTTGGATACGCACGTCAAAACCCATGATAAAAACAGGGTAAAAAACTTCAGTTGTACTGATTGCGATATGTTGTTTGATAGAAAATCACATTTAAACAGACATACCAAAACAGTCCACCAGCAAAGAAAAGAACACATCTGCGGCCATTGTGGATCTCAATATACTCGATCCGAAAACCTCAGAAAGCATGTCGATAAGAACCATGGAAACAATTAATGTTTTTTTATATTTTTCCCCTTTTAATATTCCATACCTTTCGTTCTTTAACACTTTTCTCCTTCTTCGTTCCCCATTTCCCCCACCACTTTTATAATAATCCCCTTTGCTTGAATAAAATTTAAAATAACCCGAATATTCTGTGTTAACGTGTCCTTCGTTGGTCGGTAGTCATCCAAACACCAGCCTCACATTAGGCAAATAGTGGGTTTTAACTGTGAAAGGATTTGTATTCGGTTACTATCAATGAAGTTCGGCAAATTGTTCATGAGTTTTTTAGCCACAAAAATTAAGGAAAGAAATAAGAGACATCGAAAAAGCCCGTTAAAAAATTAGTTTTGTGGCCAACATTTGTTTCTTTTGAAGTAATCACATGGCACTGACGCTGGACAAAATATGCACAATTTCACAGCTCAGCTTAGTTTTTCTCCGCTCGTATTGCATACAAAACTGATCGGGCAGCAGACAAGATCTTCGTCACAGGCAACGTTAAATACATAATTTTTGTCTTGTACGGGGATCAGAAACAAATGATGTACATATTACTTTGATGCTCAAATTCAAACAAGATATTACAAAGCTTAAGAATTCCAATACCATAAGACTTAAGCTCATCAGCCAATAAACAATAAAATACGTTTGCTCACTAAAACGAAAAAACAAGATTAGAGATGCCGCCATTTCGTTTGACGTAAAGAAAAACGATGGAAACCCAGATGCTGTTTCAAATCCACCAGTATGAATGGCACAATATTTGCTGAGTTAAAGGGTAAAAATTGATTATAGTGCAAAGTGGATGCGATCAAACCGATTTTCAACTTTTTTTTACTTCAAATGTCCATGACCAAAACAATGATTCTTCCATATTTTGATACTAACCCTAGAAAAATGTTTTCGTAGTTAATATGACCACAAATATGAGTAAGGTTCCACAACTACCCCAAATTCATAACGTTGGGACACTAAATCGCGGTCTGTTCTCCGTACGTTAATCTCACGCCTATTAGCAATTTGCGTCATAAGGCTATTTGCAGTATTTAGTTTGCCCAAAGACAGCACAACAGGCTGCCCCAGTAATAGCAGCAGAAACATCGAAAGAGAAGATAGAATCAGCCAGTTGATAAACAGAATGGCCCGTCCTTGATTGGTTGTAAAGTGAAAAAAACGTACAAAACCTAAAACATTTTAAATCGCTTTTTGCGGCAACTAATAATTCTGCCATTGGGTTATCGAGACAGATATTCTGACATCGGATTCGAAAAGCGTAAATATCTATCGTTCCATGGAGTTGAACGCCGATTTTGACTGCAATTACGACTTTGAATGACCTAAAAACAGTTCTACCATCAAGGTCAAATATGTCTTGTTTGTTTAGACTTTGTCTCACGATGCATCCCCTAAATTAAAGTGCTTTCCAATGTTAGTTAAAAAAAAAACTAGAATAATTTGAGGCCTGAAATAATACGTTTAATATTCTTCTCAAACATTTTATTCACGAAAATTATAAGACCGAGGTTCACTTATCGTTAATGCTTTAATTCTAACAACTGTCCTCCTAGCTTGATATTTTATTCTTTTGCCGAAATTGTATTTGAGTACATAGATTCGGTAAGAGCTTGTGAAAGTAGCTAAATAAAAAAAAAGTATTCGGAAAAGTTTGAAATAAAGTTGGATGAGTTTCTTTTCTACCCAAGTAAGTTGGCAATCCTCGGAACCCTTGACTACAATTACTTAACAATTAAATCTTGGTGACTGTTGGGAAAGCCAAAAAATACATAACTTTAGTAAACCTACAAGGTATAAGGTGATAAAAATGTACGAAGTAATTTGTCATAGAAAGGGTTACATAATTTTTAGCGACATACATCAATCAATCCAAGAGGACCATAATTATATTTATTCCATGGATCAAAAATTGCGTTTTTCTCAACAAATCATCAGATTATACTACATAAATCCTATGAGATTCCAGATTAATTAATGAGCGTGCGATATCATCCGGACCAGCCATCCAGTAATCGTAAAGCAAATGGCATGACTTCAGAGCACAAACCATGCTTAACAGCTGGTCTCCAAATATATTTAATGTCTCTGTTATTTTGGCTTTGAAGCAGCGAATAGATTTATTTTGGCATTTGAGTTCTCATTCCATTATAAGATAACGCTCGTCAATGCCGACAAAAAACCCTGTTAGAGATGCCCGCATGCATATACAGTGAGTGGACAAAACTGTTAGAGTGTTTAGAAAGTTTCAGTCCCATCTTTGTCAACAATGTGTAAACTCGTCGAAATAATTTCAAATTTTGACAGATATGAGTGCAAGCGTTGCTACACCAGCAATAACGTTTTTGGATTTTTTGTGTCACAAAAACAGGGGAGATTCTGGGTTTAAAACTGCTTATCGCTCGAACAGTTCTGTCCAATGCTTAAATTTTTAGAAAACCATAAAAATCTTTCGAAAAAACAGTCATATAAGCCCCAAAAAAAATTTCAGACAGGTTTTGGTGGCTAGTCCATATGTTATTTTTTACTCTTTATTTTCGTAATATAAGACTTTACTCATTAATATGACAAAAAGCATTTCTTTGACATTAAAAAACGAGATCATTAAATTACTAAACGACGGGCTTTCCTTTCGAGAAATAACAAAAAAAGTGTCTGTTAGTTTGTCAACCATTGCAAAGATAAAAAAACAAGCTAATCTTGACATTCACAAAAAAATTGGTGGAGCACCTCCCAAGATTTCAACATCAACAGGCCCCTCATTGATTACAGGCTTCAAAACAAACGTGAACTAGACTGTCAAGGATGCTGTCGAGGCTCTAAAAAAGGAAGAATATTCTGTCTGCGGAAGGACTGTTCGCCGGATGTTGAATTCAGCCGGGATGAAAGCTGAACATAAGCCTAAAGTACTGCCATTAACACCAAGTCGTAAAAACGCGAGACTTTCTTGGCCAAGGTCCACCAAAACTGGACTGTTGATGATTGGAAGAATGTTGTTTTTAGTGACGAAACGAAAATAAACCGTATTGCCTCTGACGGGGCTCAGAGGTTTTGGAATGCCACAGACGAAGTGATCCGAGATTGTCATCTCCAACATTTGTACAAGCATGGCGGTGGAAACATAATGTTGTGGGGTTGTTTTCTCTGGGGAGGTCATTGATACATTGTTCGTATTAATAGTACAATGGACAGTAAGTTATACTGTGATACTTTGAGCGACGGTCTAACGACCAGTGTTAGTTACTGCAATCGAAATATCAAGGATGTCGTATTTCAGCAGGATAATGACCCAAAACATACCTCGAAAATGGCAACAAAATGGTTTCAAAACAATGACGTACGCGTGTTAGATTGGCCCTCATATTCCGCAGATCTAAACACGATCGAAAATCTCTGGGCCATAATAAAAAAACGATTTTGCGCCTACGAAACGGCCCCAAAAAGCTTAACCGAGCTATTCGACCGGATCACCCAGGAATGGATCAAAATTACCCCAAAGTTGTGTCAAGACCTTATAATATCTATGCCAAAAAGGATTAAAGCAGTTATCAAGGCCAAAGGAGGAAGAACCAAACATTAGTCGTAAAATTTACCATTGGACAAAACTGTTCGAGTGTCTATAAAATTTTATGTAATTTTTGTTACACCAAAAAATGGGTCAGAGTTTAAATAAAACCAATTTTTATTTGTAATAGTCAATTTACTATTGTACATAATTTTGGCCGTTTTTTTGTATGGTCATACGAAATCGAAATAAGTGGAAATTTGGCTTTTTAAAAACACTCAAACAGTTTTGTCCAGTCACTGTAGTGGGACTTTGCCGTAAGTTTGAAATTTGTTCAACCAAATGTACAAAGATATAAGATCTGGGTTCTATTGCGCTGAACATACGACTATTTTTTTAAGATTAACTATGTTATCGTGAATACAATAAAAATGTAAATGACAATCATTGGTTATGAACGAAACAAAAATTATTTTAAATGCCGACAAAGCACACAAAGGTACCCTATAGTCAGTATAAACGTCTAAGTTGGAATACGTCTGACGTGACGAAGAGGTAAAACTGAAATCTTAATGCTCTCAGCAGTTTTTGTGATAGAACTATACTAGAAGGTTTGATTCTTCGTCTGATTTTTCAAGAAACTAACTCATTGAGTTGGTATAGCTTATTTTTTTTTGAGATATTCTTTCGAAAAATTAAGAATGGACACTTGATTAACGGAGCCTTTCAAAGGTTTTTTTGCTACAGTTGTAACAAGAGCATTTGTCGTTTATTAAAGCACCGTTAATGACATTCTAAACGGAATTGATAAAACCGAGTTTTCTTGTAAAAGAGAATGCAGTTAGTTTGAATTTCATACTTGTTTTCTCAATGGAGATAAAAAACATTTCACATTCATATAGGACAAGTCATTGTATAGCATAGCCAAAAACGACCGATTTTGTAACCAGAAACAACTTTAAAACTGTCCTGGAAAGTTCAACATGACTTGAGCTGCCACTGTTTTACTATCCATTAGTGGACACTCTTGAGCCCTAATATCAACCAGCTATTCCTGCCTTGTGCTTTGAAGGCACCTCCCCACTAGCTTTAACGAAAGTAGCCATACACCATAATGCAGCAGATTTGCATTCGAAACAGAATCATCTACTACCACACCTGGTTAAACAACAATCAGGGGTACTGGTGTTATTGTAGAATATCAGCGAAGATTAAAAATAACAAAGAGAACGATCGATCTGCTTGAATGTTGATTTGCTTTCAAAAACATGGTTGCAATAGTATCGTTTTACACACTATCCAAATATGATCAAATTGAGCCAGTACCATGTTTGTGATCTTGAGTGTGAATGTAACCTTCATTTTAACCGTCAAAAAAATGAGATAGGCAACTAAATGATACTGTTCTTACATACCTTCTTGACTATATTCATGCTTTCTTATCATTCCTAATTTTTTTTACACATAACTTTGGGATAATGCGGAATAACATTAAAGAAAAATTAATGTTGCCGGAGGTAGTAATATTTACGTCAGTTATTTTCCTTCTTATTGTAATACAGTCAAGTTAAACCACGTCCTATTTAATTATGTTTATACCTTGTAAATACTGACTTCCCGTTACAAAGGTATTTTTTTTTGTTGACTTAAAGACTAGTGATTTTCGCGCATAGTAATTCACTATGACTTACAATTATATCCCCGAACACTATTACGGATATGTTTTACTCTCAATTATAGCCAGCCTGGAATCAGCCTTTGTGTATTTTGAAAAAGGAATAAGAAAGAAACCAATTTTTGCACATTTACTGTTATTATGCGTATTAAAATGTCAATCACTTAATCGTTTACCCTATACCTTTTTGGGAACTTTACAATATCTATTTGTAGCTGGACGACGTGTCTAGACAATATAAGACACTCTGCGTTTGTTGTGATAAACATATAATATACTAAAATGTTGTGATACCCATAATTAAATCATAGTAAGCTTCATTTTTTAGCGTTTGTTCGAAGGGGTATAATATTCCGGAACAAACACAACTTATTTGTGATATAAGAATCAATTCGCGGGTCATGATACTGTTATATCTTATGCCCCAAATATGCAATATGATTAACCAGCTTCCAGACTCATTATTTATCATTGATCCGTCAGCTCTTTAAATCCTTTGTCATGATCCACATAAACTATGACTAACTTTGGTCATTGCTTATTCTTTTATTTAATTTTATGTTTTCTTTCTCTATAAATACATATAGCTGATCAATTTCACTTCTCTCGTTTTTCTTTATCAGATATATTTCCTAATCATCTTCTCTTTTCTTTTACTATATCATTAAATAAATAACCTGCTTTCAAGAAGCGATTCATTGTCGGTCCTGCCCTTCCTGTCATGTTCCTCCCTCGTTCCTGACACGAGGACTCCGGATTTAACATCCTCTCAACTAAATTGTTATGCCGTTTTATGTCCATTCAAGAGGAAGAACAAAAGTAGTTCTTGCTTGGATCAAATCTGTTACCAGACGGTTTTCAAACGGACCGACACAACATCAAAAGCTTAAAATATTTTAAATTGCATTACCCTGTAGACTCAATGCGAATAAGAAAAACTTAATAAACTTACGATAGCCTACTCAATTCATTTCAAGTGATCGATAGAATAATAATTTTAATAATTTGCTTTTAAAAAACGAATGGGGATCGCCCGGTGGATTCATTCTAGACATGCGAATGGGATCTGTATCGTACAAATTCCTCCGTATATCCTTCACGATTTCCAAAAAAAAGTTCACTGATTTAATTCGGACAGCGGTTTCTTATCGGCCAATCGGAATTGACTGGTCTTTAATTATAGTTCTAGATTAGAAACAAAGCAGGGAAATTTTGTTATCCTCTTTTTCCCACTTTTTTCCCTAAAGTTTTTGGAATGAATAATAACGGTGGAATAGACTTTTCTCAAAATCAAGCTAACATCAGTATGGAGTTGTTCTGTAACGGCGAGTATGGCCATGGCTTGGATCAGTCAACTGTTCATGAGTTGCAATTATTGGATACTTCAATAATTAAGACTCTTGAGCAGTTGGCTGGAACAGCCATGCCTGCTCTGCCCGTTGCAGACAGCTCCTATAAGGCAACATCGCCAACCGCTGCAGCAATATCGTCTGTAACAGTGGATGATACAGCAACCCCGACGGTAGCAGCAATCAACCCCACAAGACAAAAAAGAAAAGCAACCTATGCCGCTCCCTCGGAAAACCAAGGCAATAAAAAACAAAAGAAAGAATTTGCTTGTTCGTTCTGCGATTTCGTTTGCAATCGTAAATATAATTTAGAAACTCACATGGTATTGCATAATCCAAATCGTAAAAAAAAATATCAATGTACCAACTGTGGTCGCGGTTTTGACCGCAAAGCAGACGTCAAGCGTCATATTAAAAATGTTCACAAGAAATAAAAAAATCTTCGCCATCCAGGCATCACTGACCCTTTTTTAACGATTCTGTCTCAATGAGTGTTTAATTTTTATTTAGCCTTGAAAGTAAAATAAAAAATAAAACAAAAAAAAAGATCATCAGCTACGATTTATTTTTTTCATTTTTTCGACTTTTTGGGGATCACCATATACACGATCGTTCTCCAATAGAAAAAACACGGAATCTTAACCAACGCCAGTATTACTTACGGTTTAGGATGTCAAATACGACAGTTGAAGGACAATAAAAAAGAAGTCATCGTCAGTCATACCAACCAGGTTATTGCATTACCCATTTAAGATGCCGTCATAAAAAATAATAGATATTAGTAGTTATGTATAAATTAATATCTGGCTGTAATCATTTGGCTAAATATTTGCTGTTTTACCATAGGGCTGACTACTAAATTTAGTGTGTCCACAATTGGGCGAAAGACTCTAATGGTAGCAATCAAGAGATTAACATTGTAAATATTAACAATCATTGGCACTTCTTAACTAACTATTGGAGTCGTGACAGCTGTCGTTTCTTAAATGGTAAGTAAAATGCAGTTTATTTTTTTACAGCATTATAACTATACTTACCGATTGGAATTAAAAGAGTATATGGTTTCCGTTCAATCTGTTTGTTTTCATGATTAGAATGGCCAATTTCGACATCTACGCATGTGTTTGAATGAAACAACAGTAATTCCGAATTTTGTAAAGGACTGAAAATTAGCAGATTAGCTGGAATTCGGGAATAGGAGTACCTTTTTGACAAATGGAATACTCGCAGCACCCACGTCATAAGGGACTACCATTCGGACAGTTTGTGCCATACTCGACCATCGTTTCAAGTTCTGTTAATTAAATGTCCAGCGAGGCTTAATAAGAGCCAAACGACTCCCAAATGTAGAAGAACTTAAAACTATACAAAAACCCAAACCTTAGGCTTAGCCCTTTTGACATGTGTAAGATGAGCTAATAAAAACCAAGATATCCATTGTGCCGATGTTGTATGGCAGCATTTTTTCACTTTGCAAAGATGACAAGGTGCAACGATATATTTTTGGGAAGTATGCAAAGGTTACAAAAAGGCTATTGTAAAGCAGGAAAAACTGTCATCCTTTCCAATTAGAGGCATATCCCGTGCGATAAAAGAAGGGTCGTGCTAATAAGAGGAACGATTTGCAGAATGCATTGTGTGATATTTGGATGATAAAGTGAATAATTTAACACAGGGTCTTTTGTCTAGCAGCGTACGATAAGCTAAAAAAACGCCTATTAAAAGAACGCGCGAAGAGGAGTTCATGTGACAAAAGCGCATTCCATACGTCCATAGTACACGTAAGGTTGATTTGTATGTACAGAAATACATCGAAGAAAAGTTATTAAATAATTTTTTTTACAAATATCTAGAAGCCATGCAAAGTCGATATCATGCACAATAGGTATATCCGTGGAGCCAATTAGTGTTATACAGGTGACCAAGAGGTTCGACATATTAACCAAAACAAAAACCGCATTTACGATAGCTACGTTCCCACTTAATGTTTTAAGAAGCATCGTTCTGCTCCCGGATCCATTTTAATGAACATGCATACCAAACAAAAAATAGTTAGTTTGCCGTTCACGAATCACATAAACATACGTGTAATTTTATCAAAAATAACTACCTAGAACATTACATATGCCGTATAGTACAAGCCCAAGAATTGTTGGAGCAGATTAGGCAATGGAAACAAAAATACTGGATAAATGGGTTGAACGACAATCAAAAACAAATTAAGACTAACGACAACGAACAATTAATAATTAACCGTGTGACTTGAATGAATAAAATGGCAAACAAACCCTTGCTGTGGAAAACGAACTCAATTTAAGACGCAAAGAAAAAAATTGGATTATGGACGAATTCGCTCTTCCATTCGAAGCGATGTGATGCTACATTTTATGTCGTCCAATGCCACTAAATGCTATACTGTGTTTAACAAACACAAAAAAAAAAAGGATTATCGACTGTTCTTACTACAATATTGGTTCCTTATATCTACATTCTTTACTTTCGATAAATTGGATTCTGTGGTTTAAAAAAAATTGAATTGAACAAAAAGCACTGACAGATGACAATATTGGGCTGGTTATAAACAAATTTATGACGACTGGTATTGCTTATTTCATCAATGGTCAACGTAAAGTGAATGGAACATCTGTGACTGGACAAGATCACTTGTAATTTGTACAATTTTTCTAGTTTATTGTACAATAGATAATCATGCGCAAAGTTGATAATACCGCAATTACATCGACGACGATGAATACATGTTGTTCTCGAGACAAGTATTTGCAACAAGCCGATTTAGAAACCTCGCATTTATGGCTATACCTATAACGATAGAATCCATAAAGTAATTATAAGTTCAACCATTACTAACACTTATATCCAAGTCTAGTGAATCAAATTGGCATCCTTTTGATGAATACTTGTTGAAACTATAAATATATCACCGAAAACACGATTTTGAAACGTTTTGTAGTGTGGTGATCCACCTACTGTTGTTACTAATCACACCATAAAACAATATTAAAATTAAATCTCACTTCATCACCCCATACATTATTACATCACAACACGAACTATTTTCTTATACATTATATCATATCCAACTACAAGCACTATTTTAGTGCTGTGTAACTTATCCATCAAACTAAATTCATAATCCGATTTCTCTTAACATATATAAATATGCAAACTGATAGTTAGAATAGAACCCTCTGAATCTTTGAATTTACTTTTACTCTTAAATAAAACTTATAAGCAGTCTCAAAGTATTTTATTGTTTTATCTCTATCCTCAACTATCACATTTTTTACTTTGAATTTTGCAAACATGTCAAACAACTCTGCTGCTACTTCTACCACCTCTGCTGGTTCTCCTCTTCCCTCTTTCGCTGGTTCTTCTCCTCTCTCTTTCTCTGAGAATGCCCATCCTATGGTCAACCCTGAACCCATGGAGGAAGACACTGACAGTACTCCTCAACAGGATACTACTCCTGCTGCACCTGCTCCTGTTGCTCTGGACTCTAAGGCCATCTTGAAGTCTGCCCATGACAACCTGGTCAAATTAGAAGAAAAATGCAACCAAGCATATGCTGCTTACTTGTCAAACCAACTTTTGGATGAAGCTAGTCCTGCCACCAAAGCTTCCTACCAGGATTATCTTTCGGTATTGAATTCGTACACTGATGCCAAGGATGCTTTGACAGCTTACCAGAAGATCAAGTCTCCAAATAAGGTTCAAGATGACAAGAATGCCTCTCGTGTTCCTAAGGATCTCCCTTTCCTCCAACTGACGTCCACTCCATTGGAAAGACCCAACTCTGAGTCTTTTGACTCTGTGTACGACTTCTGTGATCAGTTTCGTACTGTTCTTAAGGCCCATGCTTTAGATTTGAACGCTCACTGGGAACGACTCCTACCCATGAGTCTTAACAAGGATGATCGCAGCTGGTTTCTCGAAAATCTGGACAACAAGGATCTCACCTGGAAGCAAGCTGAAACAATGATCCTTGATCATTTTGATACCCCCTACCGCAAATTCCTATTGATGATTAATGTCAATCGTCTCCGTCAAGCCCCCAATGAATCTTGTCGTGCGTATGGTGCTCGTTTCCAAAAGCTGCGTCGACAAGCGGATATGAAGGATGGTGTCCAACTGGTACTGATGTTCTACTGTTCTTTGAGAGAGCAAGTGAGGGAGAAAACGTCTGGTGCTATTTCCTCTCAGTATGGTACGAAATTACCTTGTAAACTGGAGGACATGATCCAATTGGTTGTTGCCTCGACTCCGATTACCTTTCTTCCGGCTCCTCTGGTAGTTACTCTGTGGTTGGTTCCTCCTCGTCTACGTATGGCAATAAGGACAATGAGCGTTTCAACAAGAAACGCAGTTCCAGCCACTTCGGCTCTAATAAGGATTCTTCGGGATCTAAGAGACCTTTTACCTCGTCCTCTTCTGGTAAGAAACCTTGTTCCTTTTGTGGTAAGACCTGGTTCTATGGTCACCGCTGTGAAGAGTTTAAGCAAGCTCAAAGGAATAAGGTGTCAAGAATGGCAATGAGAGGTGGTGAGCCTTCCTCGTCTGTTGATGAAGATGAGAATATGGACCATAATGTGTCAATGGCGCGTTTAGCTCTTGATTGTAAGTCTGCAAATATAAAAGATGTAACAAGAGATTTTAAAAACATTGATACTGATACTATTACCTTTCCTATTACTATCGATAATTCTATTAGAACGTTCTCCTTATTTGATTGCGGCGCAAATTTTAGTTCGGTGGACTATGAGTTCTGTAGAAAAAATAATATTAAAATAAAGTTTATAAATCATGTTAGTAAAGACCAATTAAATAAGCATAATTTTTATAATTACTTCATTCGGTCTGCGGATAAGAATACTTTTGTAAAAAGGATTGGTACTTGTGAATTAAGCGTTGGTTGTAATAATAAAACTATAAAACGTGTCTTTGAGGTTATGAATCTTGCTCCTGAAAATAACAGTTATCAATTTAGTATTGGTACTGATTGTATGTCATTATTTGGAATCGGAATTTATGGTCTTCCTACCTCGTATGATGATCATGATTCCCAAGAAGCCGTTATTGAAGCTGACAAGCGTTATAACAATACGAGTGAACTTCTTGAATCAATTGAAGCTGAAAACAAATTAAAGGAAAATTGTCCAGCCTGTCCTCCTAATGAATACAAAGAAGCGTTAGATTACATTCAACCTGCTATTAAAGCCAATCAAGCAATCCCTAAAGGTTCATTCTGCACTATACCTGAAAGTGTTGTATCCTTGGATACTCCACCTAATGTAACCGCGTATAGAAAGCCTTATCCAGTCCCTCTTAAGATGGAAAGCATTGTAGACGACCAAGTAAAGGAATGGCTCGATAACGGTATTACTAAAATTGCCCCTGCTAATACAGAATGGAATACTCCGCTAACTGTAGTCAAGAAGACTGATGCTAAAGGACAAGTAAAAGGATATCGCGTCTGTCATGATCCCAGACATATTAATTGTTTGTTAAAATCTATTGACCGTATGCCCTTACCTATTATCAGTGAGCTTCTTGAGGATTTAAAGGGTGCAACTGTCTATTCAACCTTGGATCTTAAGTCTGCTTTTAACTCGTTAAAGTTAAATCCTAAAGATGCACATAAATTAAGCTTTACTTGGCGTGGTGTTCAATATCAACCTATAGGCACTGTTTTTGGCATTCGTCATGTTAGCTCACAATTTCAGAGAACAATGAGTATCGTATTAGAAGGTTTACCTTGTGTCCGATATTTCGTTGACGATATTGTTTGTGCAAGTAAATCCATTGAAGAACATAAAGAACATCTAAATATGCTGATAAAACGATTAACTGAAGTAAACCTGAAGTTGAATCCTGATAAGTGCTGTTTCTTTCAAAAGGAAATTTATCTTTTAGGATTTCGTGTAACTCCTTCTGGTGTCAGCGTTGACAGACGTAAACTTGTAAACGTGCTGGAATTCCCTCAACCCAAAATTGGAAAAGATATCATGCGTTATTGTGGTCTCATAAATTATTTCAGATCCTTAATCCCCAATGTTTCTGCTATAATGTCTCCACTTGACTCCTTACGAAATGAAAAATCACTTGATAAATTATGGAATGATAACCATCAGAAAGCTTTTGACAATTTGAAAAAAGCGCTTATAAGCGATACTGTATTAGCCTTTCCCGACATGAATGCTCCCTTCTCTATAAGTTGTGATGCCTCTCTATCTGGTATTGGTGCAGTTTTGTATCAAGAAATTAATGGTACAAAGAAATTTATTTCATTCGTCGCAAAGAGTTTATCTAAAAGTGAGCGTAAATATTCAGCTACGAAAAGAGAATTACTCGCATTAGTATTCTCGTTAAAGAAATTTCATAAGTATGTCTACGGATCTAAATTTACCTTATACACTGATCATAAAGCTTTAACCTATCTCCATACCCAAAAAATTGCCAATCTCATGATGATCTCATGGATGGATACCATCTTACAGTATGATTTTGACATCGTTCATTTGCCTGGTATATCCAATGTCTTACCCGACACGTTATCCAGACTCTTTGAGGACGATTATGCACTATCAAATGAACTGGGTGGGGATAAATTCATCATGCGAAATAGAGCAGCAATTATGGAACCATTACCTAGCGAAACCAGTGGTGAATACTTCACTCCTCCTACTCAACAAGAGCGTGACGAACTATTAAAACTTGAGCACGTTAAAGGACATTTCGGAGTCGAAGCCGTATTACATGCATTAAAACGTAAAGGCATTTTTTGGTCTAATTTAAAGAAGGATGCAAATGAGTTAATTAAGGCATGTGTTCCATGTCAACGACACAACATAGCACGAAAAGGTTACAATCCATTAAGACCTGTATTAGCTGCTCTTCCTGGTGACAGTTGGGGAATTGACTTGGCTGGTCCATTTGTAACATCTAGAAGAGGCAATCATTATCTGTTAGTCATGATAGATATAGCAACCAAATATTATGTGTTAAGAGCTATACCTGATAAGACGGCAGCGGTTGTTGCAAGTGTTGTGTTGGAAGTAATCTGCACCTTTGGCCCATTTAGAAAATTGCAAAGCGATAAGGCTACCGAATTCGTCAATAGGTGTATGTCATGCATAAAAAGCAATATTGGGTTTGACCATGCTTTGATCTCGCAGTATCATCCAAGATCTAATGGAGCTACTGAAAGAGCTGTGCAATCCGCTGTGAAAACCATAAAAAAGAAAATAAATGGAAATATTGCTGACTGGGATATAATGGTCGCGTCTACACAGTTGGAATTAAATTGCAAGTATAACAGTCGAACTAAAAGTACACCATTCTCGTTAATGTTCGGAAGGAATCCAAATGACTTTACAGATTATAAAAAGGAAACGGATAAAATAACCACGGAAAGAACAAATAAGGAATTACATAACAAAATAAAACTCATGAGAGAAATAGTGTACCCTGCAATCTATGAGCAGACAAAGAAAGTCACTGATAAACAAAAGGAAAAGTTTGATGCAAGCCACAAGTTAATTGACATTCCAGTTGGTGCAACAGTAATGATCTTAATTCAAGAAAAGCAAAATAAGCTATATCCTAACTATGAAGGATATTACACTGTTGTAAGAAAAACTTCTGCTGGCACATATGTATTAAGAAATGAAAAAGGATTTATTGAGCCTAGGAACTTCCCACCTTCAAACCTAAAAATTGTCTCCGATAAAATTATCCCTCAGGAACAATACTTCGAAGTGGAAGCCATAATAGGACATCGTAGAGATGATAATAATAAGCTGCAATATAGATGTAGATGGTTAGGTTACAATGAAGCTGATGATACTTGGGAACCTGAGGAAAACTTTACTGATCCAAAGTTCATCTCTGATTATTACAGAAGAATAGGTGAAGCCCCTGAAAGTATCAAAGCCATTAATAAAGCCAATAAACGTAAGTTGAATGAGATGAAGGATTTAAATCACAAAGTAAGCTCTCGCCCGGTAAAGAAAAATAAATCGACTAAAAATAAGAATGATCGTCAAAACTCTAAATAAAGAACAATTAAAAGATCTTCATAATTTTGTCGGTATTAGTCAATACCTGGGTGGGGATAATGTGGTGATCCACCTACTGTTGTTACTAATCACACCATAAAACAATATTAAAATTAAATCTCACTTCATCACCCCATACATTATTACATCACAACACGAACTATTTTCTTATACATTATATCATATCCAACTACAAGCACTATTTTAGTGCTGTGTAACTTATCCATCAAACTAAATTCATAATCCGATTTCTCTTAACATATATAAATATGCAAACTGATAGTTAGAATAGAACCCTCTGAATCTTTGAATTTACTTTTACTCTTAAATAAAACTTATAAGCAGTCTCAAAGTATTTTATTGTTTTATCTCTATCCTCAACTATCACATGTAGATAAAAGTAAGGGGTTGTTGTAAACCTATTTTTGTCAGTTAAGCATTGTGGATGGGGTTTCAAATTACATTGACGTTTCCATTATTTAACCGAAAAATCAATACCTCCTATGTAAGTCAATGGTTCGGATATCTCGGAACAGGAATTTCGTGAAATCAATTGTTTTGCAATACGCCATAAAGGCAGGTTTCTATTTTTAACTTTTTCTTTTTTTCCATAACTTCCATTATTTTTACTTCGTTTTTTCTTCTTTTTTTTTCTTCTTTTGCTATTTTTTTGCATAATTTCGTCCATGAACCACTACTAACTTTTGTACGTTATTGCCTTTGACAAAGTAGATTGGCAAGATGCTGGTTTACAGCTACAGGTGTGCATTTGTCTCCGGCCGTCAACTTACGTAGTTACTACCTTTCTATTACACATTAGTGGTAGATTCTAATTAGTTAGCCTTTTTAGCCATGAATCGTATCACGACTATATAAGACCCCGTTAGCGCTGCAATCTTAGTTGTAATTCCACAGTCACCGGTCATTCTTCATAAACAACAAAAATAGCATTCACGAAAAATGCAATGGAAAATGTTGTATCCCAAGCAATGGCAAAAAAGGAAAAGTGTAACTTCCTCATTTCACGGCTTTTAGAAAAGACGAAAACAAAAAAGAGAAAAAGCCCAACTTTACGAATTGCAATAACCTCATTTTTTTACCAAACCCATGCGTTGTCACATACGTTGATTAACAATCAAGAGGGTGGAAAACTTTCATAATGCACGATTTTCGACAGTGACTCAGATAGCACACTGCAATATAATAGCCCATACAAAAATAGTGCCTTTTTCTTTTTCTTTTTTCTCGCCCAGCTCGTATTCTGCCGTTCCATTTGGATGTCGATCCCTTTGCCACTGTCCCTTTTAATTAACAATTTTTCCGCTGTTAATGGCAAGAGCGAACTAGTTGACAGGACCAATAGAAACATACTTGAGTACAAGAACAGAAGTGTGATCGACAACTATTACATTTTTGATAAGAAACAGAAAGCGACAGCAAAAACGTACAGAGGGATATTTCATAATATATCTGATGAAGGGTAATCCGGAAAAGATAAAATTAGGCTATATTTAATTACATAAAAACATTGTATAGTTATTTAGATTAAAAATGGCAACTACAAAGTTTAATAAGTCATTACTTATTTGCGACATATTCGTTATGATCGATGGCTGACACGTAGATGAAAAGCTGCTGACAACGAACTACTTAAATTAAGGCATCTACGTAACATCATCATGACACTCAATCGTTGATCTGACGCTACTATCATCTGCATGTGTTTAACATGCCGTTCGTTTTCCTTAAGATCCCTTCGGGATGCCCTTTGTTTTTCAAAATGTTCTTCTTATCTCGTTTATTTTATCGGTTTTAATATCATCTTTATTGGGTTCAACCACTCTAATCTTAACGGTACTAAATGGCGATGAGAAATTACTAAACAGAACCAAATAACACATAGGCACGAAGATCTATATATTTTATCAACTGCCATCAAAAAAGCGAATTTAAATCCCTTTGTATGGCGTACAATATGAGCATTTTTAAATTGTTATTTCTTCTGCATCACTGCAGATTTTGTGGATATATAGTAACTTTATAGGATACCATGAAGGCAAAAAAATGTCAATTTTGTTTGGTTCTCAAATGTTCTGTTCAATTTTTTTTTTCTGTTTTAAATATTTCAGAAGTATTAAAATTTGCTTTCTCCAGAAAGTATTTTTTATTTCTGGAAGATGTTATATTGAAATATACAGGTACCCTCCTAATTGGTCAATCACAAGGAACTTTATAGTTATTTAGGCACGTTGCTAATTTGTAGTTATGGTCATCGCAGTCACCGCTAATGTTTAAAGCTGGATTTCAATTGGAGCGTGACCAAAATTATATTGAACTTGATTCTACTTTGATAGAAAATGAGTCAACTGGTTGTATTCCCGCTTGAATCAAATTCTGACTATGTCCCTAACACCAAATGAGCTTCTCCCTAAACCCCCTTAAAACACATTTTATCTTATCGGCCAATAGGAATGCATTAATTTGGTTTTAAGCCAGATAGTCAAACAAAAATCAGACTACCATCGATGTTATTATTTTTTATCTTTTTTAATAATATAAACATTAGGAATGAGTGGCATGAATGACTTTGTATTTTTCCTTGTAATGTTACGTTGTCGGAGGAACTGTTTCCGGGAGTGGATAAGGCAAAGGGTTGAATAACTCAATAGGCCTTGCGCTTTCTCATTTGGATCCACCATCTGAGGAGGCTCAGGACCTATTGGATTGTTCAACTCTGCCTGCTTGGTCTCCTGGAGACAACTTTGACAACTGCTCATTACATGATAATTTATATTTTGAACTTTTCGATTTGAGTGCCTCTCCCGTTCCGTTAACCAGTTCTCTAATAAAAGAGAACGAGACATCACCATCACCCACCAAAATGACTGAAGCGCTGCATGCAGTAAGGTCATCGGCTGCAGCAATATCCAAAACATCAACCTCTGCAACGGCTGCATCTTCAACAACAGTCATCATAAGAAAAAACGTTTCTTCTTCTGGAACGGAAGAAAACAAAAAACAAAAAAAACGATAATTACAAATGTTTAACTTGCGAAGGGGTGATTGCAAAAACATTCAACCTCGACACACATTTGCAAACACATTTACAAAGTCGAGTAAAACCTTTTGCTTGCGCTGACTGCCATATGTCTTTTAATCGAAAGTCACATCTGACAAGACATGGCAAAACACTACATGAGCAATCAAAAGATCATGTCTGTAACCGCTGCGCTACTCCGTTTACCCGGGTTGCAAATCTTCGAAAGCATGTTAAAAAGAAGCATGCGAGTAATTAATTGTTTTTTTCACTTCTGAACCCCATTTGTTTCTTTGCCGGTCCCTTGCTCCTTTCACTACACAATGTACCCGCTCCCTTTTTTTTTTTTACAATTGTATTAATATCCCCATTCCATCAATAAAGTGGTTAAAAACACAGTATGGATTAACATTAACGGTTTTTTTATTTGAAATTCGTATAACGCACATGTTGTGTCAGTTAAAGACTTAACGCAAAGAAGTAAATGTTTAAAAATCATTGGCTTATATAAAGTGATTTACATTAATTTTGTAACGGTTTGCGTGGCCCGTGAAACAACAATTCAATGGTCAGTGCCTTACACTATGAAATTCAACGTAAACATTTACATGATCGTCTATTATTTATTTTAGATTTAACATAGTTGTGTTGGAGAGTTAGGACTGCTTGATGTTAAAACAAAACATATAAATATATAGACAAAAGACAACCAAGCATCGTTACAATAAGAACTGAATATTCGTGCACTCACAAAAAACTTGATTCATATTCAAGAAATCTTTTCTTACGGCGAAGAGGTATATTATTGTTCAAAAATTAATTTATAATACGGGCATAATCCGAAATGCAAACGAACCGAACAAAATATACTTTATTAACCTGGTTCAACCCTTAGGACAATCTTTAATATTTTTATCAAATATAGAAATGCTTTGGACGTCACTGTCTAAAGAGCGGACAGGCGGGAAAGACGGAAAGAACTATACTTGTCTACAAGAACAGAGAAATAAAGGATAATTATTATATTTATTATAAGAAAGAGAGATGGAAAGAGAGATGGAAAGAGAGAGAGAGAAAGAAGGAAAGAGGAGTAAGGGCTACTAGATAATATATCTGATAAAGGGGAAGAAATAAGAGGGAAAGTTAGGTCACATTCAAAGTAAAAGGATCGTAACGTTAATTAGCTTTAAAATGAACAATGACAAAGTTGAGTAAGTCATTACATTTTTATGATAGAAACTTCTCGGTTGATGAGTGACACGTACATGACAAGGTGTTGTCCAAAAAATAGCTGAACGACTGTGTTAACGTTTACTTATAGGGTTCAGCAATCGATCAACGACTATTTTTTAATATATTCTCGTAACATGAGTCAACCATGGTACGGCATTCACAACCTCTTTGCTAGTTAGCGCTATGTAATGCTCCCTCAATGCATTTCTGGATCATTTGTTTGCCTGCATTACTCCTCGTCGTCTCCTACAAACGGTGAGTTAAAAACGTTTGGGTTATGGGAAGTCATTATGATTACACCTACCCCATAGTCATCTACCAAACATTGCATGTTGAAGGTTACAAATGAACAGTTCCATGTCAAATCAATGCTTTGGTGAAAGTCCAGTTAGGTCCGATTTACATGATTTCCTCTCTTGACTGTCTTTCTTTTCGTTAGATATGATCTATTACATGCAAGAGTACTTAAAAAACTACAAACACAATGCCTTCCAAAGACCGACTTTTCTTCCTGTTTATTTGGAAACATTCATTTCAGTAAACAATACGGAAGAATTTGCGGTACCTGACATATCCGCAGTCATTCACATTGTCATTTCAGTCATTCTGTAAGCGATTCATGGAAGCAATGAGTTTGAAATTACCGAGATGAACTATATATAGTATACTTGCTCCACTATAGCAAGTGCGACTACAATACAATTACAAAGACAACTCACACATTGAATCGCAAATTGAGCCCTGTACATTTTTGGTTTCAACATGACATGGCGACATTATCCCCATAACATGGCAGCTTTTCTCGTTAATTGACCCAGTGCTCATCCCACCGTCCGGTTAAAAACAAAACTTGGTCTCATATTAACTCGGTATTAAAATTTAATGCCTTAAAGTCTTATTTAAATCCTTCAAGAATCAGACGGCCATAGCCTTCAGAGGAAATATAAGTATGACGTAACATTTTTTTTTTGTATCGGCCAATAGGAACTAATTAATTTTATTGTGAGTGATAGGCATTTCATTTTCCCATGCATTCGTGTGCCGGCCGGTGCTTTTTTGTTCTCTTTTTCTTGAACAATATTCAAAATGAGCATTTACCACATTACTCCTATTCCTTGCAATGCTGAACTAGCGGATGAGTTTTTCCCCTTAGTCGAATACGGTAAAGGGTTCAGTACTTCAATTGGTCGAACACTTTCTCGTATGGAACTTTCATTGGAGGAGGTGCAGGACATGTTGGATTATTCTTCCGCTCCCGCTTGTCCTGTCGGAGGCCTCACTGAAACCAGTTCATTGCAAGATGAATCAATTTTTAGTTTTTCAACCCTTCTTTGCCGCCTGTGCCAGAGTTAAAACTTTTGGAAACTAACGGGCAGTGAGGAAACAAAAGAAGCCACATCTCCAAAACTGGGAGAGCTTGTACCAACATCAATGTAGGCTCCAGGAAACAAAAGAAAAACAATTTCGTGTTCTGATCCACAGGTCACCAAAAAATGAAAAACAACCACTGGATTCGTGTGCCTCATTTGTCAGCAAGTGTTTTCAAGAAAATACGTTTGGGATACCCATCCAGGAACCAATGATACAAATAAAGCCAAAAACAACCGTTCCGCAGATTGTAATATGTCTTTCGTTTGCGGCTAGCACTTAAAAAGACGTTACCAAACTGGCCATCAACCGATAAAAAAACAAAGCTGCAATCAATGCAAGTCAAAGTACCCTCGCGTGGATAACCTAAGAGAGCATATCGCAAAGATGTATACAATTAACCAGTTTTTTTATTTTTTCTCCCCTCTCCCTTTCGGTTACACTTTCCTAAATAAGTAACTTGTTAAATACAAATAATTTGTAACATATTCTAGTGTCTGCCTTTTTTTGTTTTATTTTATTTTCACTTCAAAGTATAACAATTATTCAATATACGATATTCACAAATTTTACAGCTCCTATATTAGCGTAAACTGGGACAGATAGGCTTTTCCCGTCATACCTAATTTTTAGAGTTTCCGAATACTACTCTTTGTACGCGCTCAACAAAATGTTTAGCATTTTAAATATTTTTTCCTTCATCGCAAACTGCGAGGTCTTTTTTGCGATTTTGCGTATATTTTTAATCCTAGGCTCTACCATTACACTAAAAAACGATTATATACGTCCACGTAATTTTTGGTGGTTTTTGTCGGCGCTTACAGGAATTTTTAGGAAAGAGTTTCTAAATATTTCATCTGCGATAAGACACATCCTCCATAATGACATCCAGTAAAAAAAGGGTATAAACCAAATAGCATTTCCAAGACAGCACTTAAATGACCATTTGACTTCGGACGGACACATGTGATAGCAAGGCGTCTTACAGCATCTCCAATTTGGTTGCTGGATCATTCAAACTAAATATCCATTATGAAACCTTTTGGGATCGTTATGAGGTTTCACCATTTTTTTAGTAATGATTTTCTTTTGTGTCGTATATCCGTTTGCAAACATAGAACGAGCGATCAGCCAATACATGGTGGCAGCTGGATACTAATTAATTACTGTTGGCAATAAACGATTCTACCTGGACCTCGGATGTAATCATTATATGCCTATCTGATAAGACCTGTTTAATAGCACTAGGATTTACATGTACTTTTTTGTCCTATCCCAAGCATAATATATACAAGTTCATCGATCATTACACATTGCGTCTGAGATTCGACTGCTAGCTTGGTATTTGACAAAATAATATGCTTGAAAGATAGTAAGTTTAAAATAGAGCTTAATCGGTGATAAAGATAGACTTTAAGAAATTTGGTTCTGCAAAACAATAGATTCTTTTTACATTGCACAACGTTCCTAAATCTCTCTGATTGAAGTATCTTTCCTGATTTTGGTATAGGTCTATACTTTGTTTCCTCCCTTTGGTTAGATAAAAACTACTGGGTTGAATTGTTTACAAGTACTGTTGTTTTATATAAGTAGATCGGGAGCACAAGTTTTATAAAAAATATGTAGTGTTACGATTCACTTGTTTTTTGAACTGATGCAACCGTTACTATAAAAGATGCATACTCGTTTATCAAGTATAATTGGCAGTAGAATAAATACGATTTTGATGATCATTTGAACATTGTCTTTCTAACGAATAAAATAACATCCCAGATATAGAATATGTTATCGAGACCTGTACATTTAGTTCTAAAAAAAATAGGTATTCATTAATCCATACACTTTTTTTATATACATTTTATCATTTGGATACATTTTACAACTGCTACGTAAATAAACCATTTATATTAATAGTTGTACCATTCTCTCCATGGGGATCTAATACATTAACGGAAATATTTATATTAGGTCCCTCTTTCGTATCATCCTTAATTTTATCCGACAATATTGTCTTCTCGATCAGTAACATCGTACGTTAATGGTGTAGCACTCGTATCCAACTGTCATGATCATGTTACATCTTATGCCACAAATATGGTTTATGAGTAACCAGCTTTCAGACTCAATATTTATCATTGATCTGTCAGCTATTTAAATCCTTTGTCATGATCCACATAAGCTATGACAAATTTTTTCATTGCTTATTATTTTATTTTGTTTCTTGTTTTTCTTTCTCTATAAATATAGCTGATAAATTTCACTTCTCCTAGTGTTCTTCATCAGATATATGTATTTCATGATCATCTTCTTTCTTTTCTACCTTTTATTCTTAAATAAAAAACCTGCTCCAAGAAGCTATTCGTTCTCTGTCCTGTCCTGCCTGTCTCGTTCCTCCCTCTTTCCTGACACCTACAGTCATTTTTATACAATTTAATTACGACAGATATGTAATCGTTAATACAGAAGTATGTACTCATGGTAGGCGTACGTTTATAGCAATATACAAGCGTATGCTGATAGGCAACATCCAAGGTCGATATGCTTTCGTTTTTTATTAATTTAAAGTTATAATTTTATTATTCTTAAGTGAGTCGTAACAAAATACCACAGCTGTTTACACCCAAAAAGGGTTGATCAGGTTTTCGACTTTTATCTTGAATGCACTTATTTTCATTTTGGGAAATAAAAAAGAACTGGATTTTCCATTTAAAAAATTCTACCTGAGAGGCCCTAATGAGTACTTACTAAAAATTACAGTCCGGAAACCAATAAAAAAGACAAAAAAAAAATTCTTATAAACAACTACTGTATTGACTACAGAATCTCATTTGAACAGAAATTCCAAATGACCAGATATAACCAAAAACCATCCCAAAATTCAAAGAGTATTGCTGTAGTTACTACGCCGAACAATACCCCGTCTGACAATCTTCCAAAGCAGATTGCAAAACCATGACAACAGTTTATTTCTTTTTCATTCGTTTGGATTCCTTTTTCTGCGTTTCCCCTTTCCCAGTGTTTAGAAATCTTCTCCGTGTAGATAAAGATTTGAAAAACCAGTTTTGATTGTTTTTTTTTGGGAATTGCATACATATACCTACTATCTTTTACTTGTGTCTATTACATACAATACTATGTGTAATACTATATCTGCGAATTGTTGATTCGATTAGGTCATTGAGTCATATTTTGGATTATTTTATTTGCAGCAATTAGTAAAGTATTCGAATAGTCCTGCCACCTATTAGGGTAGTCTTTCTAGACCGTTCTCTGATCTTTCTTTTTAATTTTATGTTCCAACTAGCAATGAAATTATTTTTGGATTGGTAATTTTTGGGACTCGTTTTATATTGATAGCAAAGTATCCCCAAGAAAAACAATTTTGTCGAAAATTATGTTATCCCTTGAAGCTATGATATATTTCGCCGTATTAATGCTTGCGTCCTATCAGATGACTGCATCAAAACGCTACACCGAAGGATTTATATTCAGGTTTAAGTCACACTTTATAGCAAGATTACAAATTTGATCACTCCCGGAATTCACCAACCGTTAACATGTAGATCGTAATAAAACATATAAAAAATTGCATACTTGCGCTGGTTTTCTACCATCACTCTAAATGTAATAATAAAAATGCCATTTGAAAGCTATCAAAAAAAGGCATATTAGTAGGAGGTTTTTATTTATGATTTCTGGATTAGGCCACGTCAATTTTTTGTTCCAGTATATCTCTTTTCTCATATGACGTGATTTTTGTGTGCAAAGCTTTAAATTACCGCACCTCTTATCTTCCAATCGGAATTTAGGAAAATATACTAATTTTTCTCAATAAGCAATAAGACCCGGAAACTTTTTTTCTCTTTTTTTCTCTCCTTTTTCCTTAAAGTTTTTGCAATGAACGACAACGAAATGTATTTTTCGGATGAACAAAGCAACATCATCAAAGACTTTTTCTGTACCGGTGAGTTTGATAGTGGACTGGATCAGTCAACTGGTCTTGTGCTACCACTGTTGGATATACCAACAGTGGCTGACACAGACCATTTGGCTGAGACCGCCATTCCTGCTCAGCCGGCTACTCACACCCTTGCTCCCACTGAGGTAAGGGCAACAGCACCTACAACTACAACCCCGTCAGCATCAGCCTTCGTAATAGCGACAGCCTCAACAGTCACCACCACAAATAAAAGGAAGGGGTCTTCTTCTGTTTCCTCGGAGGAACAACCCAGAAAAAAACAAAAAAATAAGTTTGCTTGTTCTTTCTGCAACTATGTTTGTAACAGAAAATACAACTTGCAAACTCATGCTGTATTACACAATCAAAATCGTGTAAAACAATACCAATGTACGGATTGTATTCGTGCTTTCGACCGTAAAGCGGACCTTAAGCGGCATAACACAAATGTCCATAAAAAATAATAAAGGATTTTTTTTTATTTATACCAATCTTATGTTTCTTCACACTTCTGTCTCTATTGATTTTCCTTCTTTATTTTGTCGTAAACCCAAAAATTAAGGTGGCAATAGCAAAAATATCATCTTCTGTATGTTTTCCTGGTATTACTTTTCGACGAAACGTTATGAGTATTGCCTCTGTTTTAAAAAAACCTGTTCGAGAGGTTTATCAACCATAGATCGTATAGTATATGAACAAAAAAATTGCATAATATGGATCTTGGACAATGTATTGTATTGCTTGCTGTCCCTTGCCAATATCTAAAATATGACGTTCGAGGGTGAACGAAGTCATAGTAAAAAAAACTTTGATTGTTAGCATTTCATAAAATCTTGCAATGAATAAAGATACTAACAATGATATAATGTCATCATTTCGTTAGACCGTCAATGTTGAGCAATTCGCTAACTTCAAGTTTTACGGCTTTTCTTAATGATGCTGATTATTCAATGATTGGTAGGAAAACAAATACAAATGTCCACAATTCTGTTCATTGCAATGTAGTAACTTACTAATGATGTCATGGAATGTTTTTTTTAAAAGGGTAGCTTAAACGCATAATGTTCTCACGAAACATATAAGCGGAAATAAAAGACAGAATTTACACCAAATATACTATTTGTTTTAACTGTTTCCTGTCTATTATATCACAATTGACCAAAGGCGACATTCCTGCAAAAGTTTTAATGTCAACATACTAATTCAAAGGTCAGCGAGGGAAAAAGTTATTAAAACAATCAGAGTTAGATAATATGAACATGACAAAAGTAAACGACTGTCCTTTTTTGTTTAAAAAGGTTTGGCACAACTGTCTCAAAGGAAAGGAATTGGTAATACAAGTACAACTAACGGACTTGACACTCAAAGGACCTAAAAAACGGAGTTTGGGCATTTGGCAAACGCTGTTCAAAAAATAAAAAAACTGTCAGGTATTCTGGAAAGTGTCGGGCCGTATCATCGTAATCTTTAATAATACACGAACTTACGCTGCATGTTTGAGAAATATCCATAGTTAATACAAAAACTTTATCAAGGAAAACAAACATTGAAGGCTTTGATTATCTCAATCTCACTTCATATTTTAATGCGGTTCGGAGTAATGTGAGCTTAGATAATATTCCAAAGTCTGGCCTATAACGTTAATTACAGGAGACGATATTACA
The DNA here is from genome assembly GCF_025094135.1 of Mucor mucedo. NCBI lineage: Eukaryota > Fungi > Mucoromycota > Mucoromycetes > Mucorales > Mucoraceae > Mucor > Mucor mucedo. The sequence goes on along the minus strand of NW_026252335.1, from coordinate 30,640 downwards.
ACAGTATGAACCTATATCATTTTGAACGTAGGATCGGAATCATCGAAGAGTGACATAAGAGGGCCGGAAATTATTCCATTGCATTTGCCTTGCATCCTACATCACTGAATGCCTATAAATTAGAAAAATCAAAGCTTACTAATTACGAATAAGATACGTTTAACTTTGTGTCAGACTTAAACCCAGGGTACGTACAATCTTGTTTGGGTGTCTTGATATTCGGGGAGCATCTAGTCACTATTACAACACGGTTGGCAGGATTAGAATCCCAAATACAGTATCTACAAAGCTATCTTGGGTGCGAACAGCCCGAATAAATATGATGGCAGCCAAAATGACTGTAACACGGCATCTATTGTGGATGATCCATCAAGATGTAAGAGGCTAAAACAAATGACGTTGATGGAAGCTTTATATTTCTTGTCTCATATGTCCTTCGTGCTCTGCCTAATGCAGACAGCTCTGTTAATGCTACCTTTAAATCCATATCGTCAGCAGATACAGATACATCCACATCAATGCCAGTAACTCTAGAGGAGGCAGCTCTATCAATGAAGGACGCATTAATAGCAAAGGCAACAACATCGACCGAACGAAAGATTTTGGTTCCTTTTTAGAAAATCAAATAATAGCTGAAACCAACTATGGATTCTCCTGAGCAGTTTATCAGCCCGTGCGCCCATAAAATTGGCATATGATACGACATGTCGCAACCCCTGATCCAGACCTTGTAAAACCTTTTAAATACTCGATCTACAGTTACAACTATAATCGAAAATAAGACACGAAGAGGCCTAGAGACTATAAACTCTTTGTCTCTTCCTTTCTACTAGGTGCCTTCTCCTTGCCGCCTGCTCTTCGACTTTATTTTTCCTTTCCCGGAGGTTTTCTTCGCCTTCTTATAACGTTCTTCCATGCATAGTTTGATTGTAAGAAGTATGTATTTTTCGGAATGTAACATTACAAAGAAGGCTTGTGCTGCTTGTGTTGTTATAGCCTTTCCTAATAATTTTTAAAGTGGGTCTATTGGTAAGGCCTTATATTCGAAAATTGAATGACCTTCTCAAACATTGTTTTTTCGTATTTTTTTATCTCTGAGTTAAAGTATTTTATCTGGCAAATACAACAGGATACGGCGCAATATATAAATTTAACGGATATATGCATCGAAGGAATGAATTTTTCATCAACCTCATTCATTCAACAATCAGTCATTTCTGGATGGTTAGCTGCCATTTCCCTTCATTAACATTTTTTAATTATGTTATTGCCGATATACTAACTGCGCTACAAATCATTTTCTTCGAATAATAATTCGGAGTCAATGATTTCGTTCGAATGATTTCCTAGTGATGTCCTGCACTGTCTACGGCCAATCTATGACGTTTCAAAAAATAACCGTTTTGTCTCTTTCGGGACCACAAACGATGCCATATGTGAAGAATACAGTTTGCTTCATAGCTTCAGTGCCTTCATCTATAATAGAGTAAGAATCTGAGTCTTTTACCAAACTACAAGTGATGTAGACTTCGGGAAAGGGAGATTCGTAGGGGACGAATGACCAATTGGTTAATTTCCCTAAACTTTGCAAATTACGAATGGGAATAATTGACAAAATAGGTCTCTTTCCATAACCTTTTCTGCACAACTGGATCTTAACACTTGGGGTAGTAGAATGTGACCTCTGAAAAGGCCTAAATACAGCCACAAAAAAATTCAATAGTTTTAAAGATATAGGCTAAGAAACGAGATTTCATAGAATGAAGATTCCATAACATACAATTACTTTTCTAGAAAGGCGCGGCATCTTAACTTACTGAAAATTAACATGCTTCTGACCAATTATTCAGGTCATTTGTTTCGTTCGATATGTCTCGACTTTCTTTTCGTTTTATAATTAGCGGAAAATAAAACGGCTAGACTTTTATTTTGAAAGATCTTGAGTAATGCTGTGACATGTTGAGTACTTGCCAGAAAAAAACTTAAAAGTCAGTGTCTCTTATCTTCCAATCGGAATTTGATGATTTTGCTTCAGTGCTAATAGGTAGTAAGAGTTAAAATTTTAGAGCAGTAATATTTTCTTCCCTTTTTTCTTTCTTTTTCTCAGGATCAGTTGGAACGAGCATAATGGAGAACATTGAGGTTTTTCCCATTGATGAGGCGTTGTCGGACGCGCTTTTTCCAGGAGTCGAGTATGGCAAAGGGTTGAATAATTCGATAGGTTTTGCGCTTTCTCGTTTCGAACCACCAACTGAGGAAGTTCAAGACCTGTTGGATTATTCAACCCATCCTGCTTGGTCTCCTGGGGACCCCTCAGACGGCAGCGCACTTGAATACGATTCGATTTTTAAATTTTTTAACTTGTCTTCCGTACCGTCTCAAGTAGAATTTGTATTGGCAGAAGACGAAGAAATACGCGTGTCATCGGAAAGAAACACGGATGTACTGGACGATTTATCTGTTGAGGTTAGAGCAACATCAACAACAATCACCAATAAAATAGCCACGTCCAGCACAAAGGCCACAAAACGAAAATCCGACTCTTCTTCTCGACCAGAAGAACCAAAAAAACAAAAAACAGTTAATGGCTACCAATGCCCTATTTGTCAATGGGGTTTTCAAAAAAAATATAATTTAGATACTCACATCAAAACACATGACAAAAACAGGGTAAAAGGCTTCAGTTGTACTGATTGCAGTATGTCGTTTGCGAGAAAATCCCATTTAGCAAGACATACAACAACAGTACACGAGAAAACAAAATGTCACGTCTGCCTTCATTGTGGAAATCGATATACCCGGGCCAACAATCTGCGAAAGCATGTCGAGAAGAAGCACGCGAACAATTAATGCTTTTTTTTTCCGCTTTCTTTCGCCATTGTTTCGGTTTTTCATCCCTTTTCTTTTATATCTTTCCCCTTTTCCCGACCAATATTACAATTATTTCTTTGCTTAAATATAACTTACAAAATACATAAATATATCCTGTTAACTCACCTAGTTTGTAACTCCTCATAAAATATCCACGTCCCGACAGGTACACAGTTTTAAGTAATTGGGGATCAGTTGCAATTCTGCCAATTCCAAGAAAGATCGCCTAGGCTGCACAAGCTTATTACACACAAAGTTTAGAAAAAGATAGAAGAGATATCGCCAAAGCCATTTATAAATAAATTTTAGTAGTTAACATCTGTTTGTCTTCGCTAATCCTATAACAGTGTCTGCCGGCCAAATATTTACAATTTTGCAACTAAGCTTGGAATTCCTGCGCTCCTCTCCATACAAAAATGATTTGGCATTAGCCAAGAACATTGTCACAAGGAATCATAAAGTAATACTTGGTAACTAGCATCTGAACCAAAAACAAATGATTCATCAATTACTTTTATATTCCAAAAAACAAATTATAATAACAAGTTTATGAATTTGAGTAACGTAAGATTTCTCCTCATCCGTGACTAATCAATAGAATAAAGTTTTGGTATTAAAAAAAATAGATCAAGCCGTATCTTCTCACTAATGTAAAACGATGGAAAACCGGATGCTTTTAGAGATCCTCTATCTGAAATAGCAAAGTACTTGCTCAGTTAAAGTGTACCAGTTGATTGTAGTGCAAGTTGGAAGTGATACAGTGAGTGGACAAAACTGTTCGAGTGTTTAAAAAGTTTCAGTCCCATCTTTGTCAACAATGTGTAAACTCCTCGAAATAATTTCAAATTTTGACAGATATCAGTGCACGCGTTGCTACACCAGCAATAACGTTTTTGAATTTTTTGTGTCACAAGAACAGCGGATATTCTGGGTTTAAAACTGCTTATCACTCGAACAGTTATGTCCAATGCTGAAATTTTTTAGAAAACCGTAAAAATCTTTCGAAAAAACAGTCATATAAGCCCCAAAAAAAAATTTCAGACAGGTTTTGGTGCCTAGTACACATGTTATTTTTTTCTCTTTATTTTCGTAATACAAGACTTTACTCATTAAGATGACAAAAAGCATTTCTTTGACATTAAAAAAGGAGATCTTTAAATTACTAAACGACGGGCTTTCTTTTTGAGAAATAGCAAAAAAGTGTCTGTTAGTTTGTCAACCATGGCAAAAATAAAAAAACAAGATAATCTTGACATTCAAAAAAAATTGGTGGAGCATCTCGCAAGATTTCAACATCAACAGGCCGCTCATTGATTAGAGGCTTCAAAACAAATGTGAACAAGACTGTCAAGGATGCTGTCGAGGCTCTAAAAAAGGAAGAAATTTTGTCTGCGGAAGGACTGTTCGCGGCATGTGGAATTCAGCCAAGATGAAAGCTGAACATAAGCCTAAAGTACTGCTATTAACACCAAGCCGTAAAAAGGCGAGACTTTCTTGGGCCAAGGTCCACCAAAACTGGACTGTTGATGATTGGAAGAATGTTGTTTTTAGTGACGAAACGAAAATAAACCGTATTGGCTCTGACGGGGCTCAGTGGTTTTGGAATGGCACAGACGAAGAGATCCGAGATTGTCATCTTCAACATTTGTATAAGCATGGCGGTGGAAACATAATGTTGTGGGGTTGTTTTCTCTGGGAAGGTCCTGGATACATTGTTCGTATCGATAGTACTATGGATAGCAAGTGATACTGTGATATTTTGAGCGAAGATCTAACGGCCAGTGTTAGTTACTACAATCGAAATATCAAGGATGTCGTATTTCAGCAGGATAATGACCCAAAACATACCTCCAAAATGGCAACAAACTGGTTTCAAAACAATGATGTACGCGTGTTAGATTGGCCCTCATATTCCCCAGATCTAAATCCGATCGAGAATCTCTGGGCGATAATAAAAAAACGACTTTGCGCCTACGAAACGGCCCCAAAAAGCTTAATCGAGCTATTCGACCGGATCACCCAGGAATGGGACAAAATTACCCCAAAGTTGTGTCAAGACCTTATAATATCTATGCTAAAAAGGATTGAAGCGGTTATCAAGGCTAAAGGAGGAAAAACAAAATATTAGTCGTAAAATTTTCCATTGGACAAAACTGTTCGAGTGTCCATAACATTTTATGTAATTTTCGTTACACCAAAAATGGGACTGAGTTTAAATAAAACCAATTTTTATTTGTAATAGTCAATTTACTATTGTACGTAATTTTGGTGGATTTTTTGTATCCATTTATGATATCGAAATAAAAGGAAATGAAGCTTTTTAAAAACACTCGAACAGTTTTGTCCACTCACTGTATAACCGATTTTTATTTCTTGGATTGACAACGACCAAAATCATCACTCTTTGACTTTTTGACAACAACGCTAGGGAAATTCTTCTGTTGTTATTATAACCAAGAATACTCGTAAAGTACAAAAATTGCCCCGACCTAACAACGTTGGTGCATTCCATTTCTGAAGGCTATGCATACTTTTATCATAAACATATTTTTATTTTTGCATCATAAAGCTAGATGCAGTATTGAGTGATCCCCAATGTTAAAAAGTTAATCTTTTAACTTGTAGTTTTTTAGAAGTTACACATTTTTTATCTGTAGGGATAGGGAAATGTTAGACAACACACGACAACCTGCTTCGGTTGAAATATCTTTATAAGTTAAAATTTTGTAACACTCATAATTAAGACAGATCAGGGTTATTATTTTAGCGTTATTTTAAAAGTAGATAATAATCAGGAATTACTACGACCTTTTTGTGATATATAGATTAAGTGTAAATTCCGGTTTTAGATATCCTGCAACCTAATTATAACGGCGTTTTATACCATTGCAACTGCAAGGAAAGAATTGTTCTTGCTTGGATTGAATCTGATATAACACGATTTTCAAACGTACAGCGACAAAATCATAAGCTTAAAACAGTTTAAGTTCCATTAACCTGTAGACTCAATGCGAATAAGTTAAACTTAACTTGCTTATGATAGCCTACTCAGTTCATTTCAAGTCAATAGCAAAATAGTGATAACAATAATTTGTCTTAAATAAAACTAATGAATGTCGGTTGAATCCACTCCAGACATGCCAATGGGATCTGCATCGGACAGATTCCTCTGTTCATCCCTCACTATTTCCAAAAAAAAAATAGGCTACTGATTTTATTCCGACAGCGGTTTCTTATCGGCCAATCGGAATCGACTGGTCTTTAATTATCGTTCTACATTAGAAACAAAACATGAAAATTTTCCCTCCTCTTTTTCTCCCTTTTTTCACTAAAGTTTTTACAATGTACAATAACGGTGAAATCTTGTTTTCTGAAAATCAATGCGACATCAGTAAGGAGTTGATCTGTAGCGGCGAGTATGGACATGGCTTGGATCAGTCAACTGTTCATGAGTTGCAACTATTGGATATTTCAATAGTGAAGACTCTTGAGCAGTTGGCTGGAACAGCCATGCCTGCTCTACCCGCTGCAGACAACTCCTGTACGCCAATATTGCCTACAGCTACAGCATCATCCTCTGTAACATCAACAGATACAACAACAGCCACGGTAGCAGTAATTACCACCAAAACCAACAAAAGGAAAGCATCTTCTTCTGTTTCCTTGGAAACCGAACAAAAGAAAAAACAAAAAAAAGAATTTGCTTGTCCGTTTTGCAACTTTTTGAGTAATCGCAAATACAATTTGCAAACTCACATTGTATTACATGATCCCAATCGTGTAAAAAAATATCCTTGTGCCGAATGTGATCGCGGTTTCGACCGCAAATCAGATCTCAAGCGACATAACACAAATGTCCACAAAAAATAAAAACTTTTTCTATCTTCGGCTTGTTTACTATATATTCATGTTTGTGTCTTCATCACTTCTTATAAATTTTTCCGGTTAAAATAAAAATGAACAATAAAATAAGAAAAAAAGCATCTGCTACGATTTGGTTTATTTTTTATCTACGTCTGGGAGAAATCCGTATATAGAACATGTTTGCAGTAGAAGGTAGCACTGAGGGTTTAAAGGCCACCTGAATAACCTATGGTTTATGTTGTAAAACTTCGCAGTATAGGGATGTATCAAAACTTAAATCGTCGTCCGTGATACATACCACTTACATGAATAGCAAATGTAAAAAGGTATAAACAAAAAGAATTGAGATTAGCTGTTAAGTATTACATAGTATCTGTGATAAAAGGAAAGTCGTGAACAGCAAATTCTCTAATCAATTTACCAAATAATTTCAGTTTCCTATAAGACTAACTTGCAATTTCATTATCCCTATGTATGGTACAAAAAAATATAGGTAGTATTTAAAAAGTCACAATGTAAATAAAAACGTTTTTTGCCACGCCCTAATTAACTATTGAAATCGTGGCAATTGTCCTTTCTTAAATGGTGAAAAAAATGAAGATCATATCTACAAAGCATAATAACTAAATTAATAGATACAAACAATTGAACTACATGAGTTCCGCCCATTCTCTTTTTATTTAACAATCACAATAGCCGATTTCGACATTATTGCAAGAACTCAAATGAAAGCAGAGTAATTACGAGATGAACTTAGGGCCTAAAATACGAAGAGCAACTCGAGTTTGTTGTAAGGCGCACATCCTTTAATTGTGTAATATTCCCAACAACAACATCAGAAAGCACTATGTAGACTAGCCGTTTTTGGCAGATTCAGACATCCCTTCATGATCTGCTAATGAAATGTTCAGCGAGGCCTAATGTGAGCCAGCAACATGCATATGTAGTTTATGTTAATACAACATTGCAAAACATAGTCGTAACCCTTCTAATTGAGCCAGAGAAAATAAGAGAAACCAAAAATGTTGTTAAGACAATGTTTTATAATATCATACTTCCTTTTTGCAAAGGTGACAAGGTGCGAACATACATTTTCGAAAAATACTGAGAATCTTATAAAAAACATTTTGTCAAGTAGGAAAACAGTCATTTTTTCAATTTGAGGGGAGTCCTATTGTGCGATTAAAAGAGCATTATGATGATACGAGTTTCAACGTGAATAAGAAGAAATATATGTGGAACTTATTTTATGATTTGATGATCATAGTAAAGATATTTGACTTCAGAGTCCTCTGTCGGGTTAAGGACCATCGATCCGAAAAAGATATTTGATTTATTTGCAATGAGTTATGCCGGTGTAAAAAAACGGTTCCCGTCTGTGGATAGTAAAAGTGAGGTAGATGTGGATTTAAAGAAATACAGAGAAGAAACATTTCCGAATGCCTTGTTTACAAATATTTAGACTGCATAAAAATTCGAGGATCATGCAAAACAGGGATATTCATAGAGGCGCTTGACATTATACATAGAGCCAGTAAAGTCCTGAGAACAGCCCAAAATTACACATGCCCATTTACTAATGTTACATTAGCACTTTCAGAGTTTTAAAACGTCTCGTTCTGCTACTGGTCCGTTGTTAAAGAACATACCGTGACGGACAATTGAAACTCTCCGAACCTTTTTTTTTAATAAACTTGAACCATAACCTTATCCTTTTTGATTGCACTTTTATCCCCATTTTACTAAATGAAAGCTATTACAAATTACAGAATCATGAACAACATTATTATTCCAATCATAATGAACTTGGCCCCGTTGAATATGGACGTTTAGTCGGTGCATGGGAGTCGGGAGGATGGTTTGCGGAGATTGGCAGTCAGTTTCTTATCCCTAAAGAGACCGTTAGGGATGCTATAAATCTGCATACTAAAGCCAACTCCCCGTTGCCATCCATGAGAAACGGGGCTCAGAAGAACATTTCCATCGAACAGGAAACTCATTTAAGAATTGCCATCCGTCGCAATCCAGTTAACAACTATACTGATAATTGGAAGGCCGCGGTCACGACAGGTTTGGAGGTATCTTTGGCGACATACCGCAAATGCATCAAGGAAATGGGGTCTACCAATGTAAAATCGCTGAAGTACCCCTTCTTACGGATGTCCAAAAGAAAAAGAGACTTTTGTGGCGTGAGGATAAGGTGATTTGGTCTTCTAAACTGTGGGAGTTTGCAATTTATCTGATGAGCCGATGTTCAGACTTGGAAGAGGTACAACTGATGTCACAGTCATTAGAAAGCCGGGAGAAGGTCTGCAAGAGAGGTATAGAGTTGGAACATTGAAATTTGGCAATGGAGCAGAATTCGCTCTTTCATTCCAAGCAATGAGATATTATCTTTCATGTCGTTCAAACCAAGTTCTTTTTTCTGTTTTTAATAAACAAACGAAAGAAAGTATAATCCTGACTTTCACCTCATTCCAATTATACCAATATTAACAATCTTTGGTTTCCCCAATTGTTTTTCTGAGATTGTTTTCTTCAAAAAAAAAAAAAAAAGGAAAAAACTGATTGCAACAAACAGTAGAAATATATGAGAATACGGAGGAAGATCATAAATTGATACATGGCGACTGTTATTGCCCAGTTTCTAAATGGTCATCGTATAATGATTGGTACATCTTTAAATTAACAAAATTTAATGCAATTTGTATTATTAATTCCAGTTTATTGTGCAATCGCTAAACATGCGCTTAGTTCGTAATCTCAAAATACATGGACGAGCTTAACATCATTTAATCGTTACTGTGGTGACCTAGCAAGGCTATAGCCATATTAGAGCTAACAAAGGTTTATCCATGCTGATACCATTTGTGATATAAGCTTAACAATAAATGTCATAGTAAGAACTATAAGGATATTACATCACAAGTCTAATTTAGTACGTCTGAGAAATACTTAAAATTTAGTTTAAAGCAAAGAGAGTTAAGAAGACTTAACATTTATTAGAACAAGACTAAATTAGTGACTATGTTATAATCGTATACATTTTTGGTTAATCAATGATAACTTCAAGATAGCACTAGAGATATGAACACAGCAGACAGTCTTTTATATAAATACTCGTACATTTCATTTATTAATAAAGGACAATCTTATAAACAGTCTCAAACTACTCCTATAGTCTTTTTATAATTTTACTTTACCTTAAAACACAACAGTTACGATACGTATTTGAGTAGACCAGATTTTTGATGGATACTTATCCAAATGTTAAATATATCAGGGAAAAGCCGATTTTGAAACGTTTTTTATAGAAACGTAAAGGTTGTGATAGCCTTATGTCAATAACCTCTCAATAAGGCATTGTCTTTGGGGTAACAAATACATTGAGTCTTCTATTTAGTAACTAAAATAAAATCCCTCTTATTCAATGCAGCATTTGTGATATTTCGCTACAATAATTCGCCGAAATTTTTTGTCTTGCAATAGACAATAAAGGCAAATATATTTTCTCTACTTTTATTCTTTTCTTCTTTTTTTACCTCTATTGGTTTTTTTGCCTTTCCTTTTTCACCTTTTTTTCTTCTTCCTCTTTTTGTGCTGGTTTTCGGCATAATTTCTTCGGTGTACTGTTTCAAATTTGTACTTTATGGACTTTGCCATAAAAAAAACAAGGAAGCTGATTTACAGCTGCAGATTTAAATGATGTCTCTGGTACTCGAAGTACATAATTAACATTTATGAGTTCTTCAACGGTAGTCGCTCCTTATTAGTTGGCCATTGCAGCCTTGAATTTTATCACGACCGTAAAAAATTTCGGTACCGCTGCAATCTTATTTGTAATCCCAGTATAACCAGTCTCATTTGCATACAGAGAATCATTAACACCCACGGAAACTGCGACAGACTTTGTTCCAACGAAAACAACCGAAAAAAGAGAAAGGGACCTTTGTTCTTCTGGTGGTTTTTTACAGCAAAAAAAAAGAAAGAAAAAAGCAATACCCTGCCAGTTGTGAAAACTTTTTTTTTGTACAAAACCACTTCGCTGTCGCATGCCTTGATTAAAAACAATTCTGAAGGTGCAAAAAAGTTCAAATGCGATATCCGCCATATTGAAACTGATAGCACACGGGATAATAATAATGTACAAAAATAAATTAAGATTTGCGTTTCTTCTTTTTCTCTACCAGTTCTTATCCTGCTGTACCATTTTGATACAGTTCCTTTTTCTCACTATACAATTTTATGACAGTTTATCTTACATGTCATTATTGTGGCACGTAAATGAATTAGTTAAGACAATTCTTTGTCAGTACTCTGTCATCTACGTATCCGCCATCAATCATCAAATCTGTCACAAATAAGTCATGACATAGTAAACATTTTCAGTACTTATTTTTGAGTTAAAAAACTATACATTTCTTTTACTCTAAATAAAACCGAACTGTCCCTCTTCTTTCATCGTCATCAGATATATTATCTAGTAACTATCTATCCTCTTTTATTCTTTCTCTATCTATCTTCCTTATAATGATTATAATAATTATCAGTTACGTCTTTGTCCTTGTAAACAATTACTCGTCTGTCTGTCCTGTCAGTTACTGACAATCTCTGTCAATACTTGGTCGGACGCTGAATTTTTCTACCGCTCGTTTACCTCGCCGTTACTTTTTGTCACCACTATTTTCCCATTCGGTTCCCTTTCCTGACTGTCACTTTTGGAAGCTGTTTGTTTTTCAAGCTGCTCCTCTTATGTCTTTTCTTTTGTCGATTACCCTGTCTTTGATACTTAGCTCAACCCGACTACTCTTAACCTTATTCGGTATCATTGAAAAATTAATTGAAGGAAACTAACAACAAAACGTTGTCCAGACCTAATTATTATACGAATTGGCATCAAAATGCGGATTTGAATCCTATTGTAAGACTTACCATAGAAGCATTTTGAATATTGTTATTTCTTTCGCCATCACTGCAGATTCTGAAGATTTATAGTAGCTTTATAGGATACCATGAATGGACAAAAAAAATGTTAGTTTTGTTTGGCTCCGAAATTGTTTGTTCAATTTTTTTTCAATGTCAAATATTTTGGAAGTTCAAAAATATGCTGTTTCCAGAAAGTGTTTTTCAATTTTGGAAGACATTACAGGCAAATTCATATGTACCGTCGTAATTGGTCAATTATAGGTATTCTGAAAACTTCGAGAAATTAGTCAATAAAACTTAACTTCATAGGTATTTAGGCACTTTCGTAATTTATACTGATTGCAAATGTAGTCATAGCAAATCTTTTAAGCTGAGTCCCGATTAGAGCGTGAAAAAAATATAGTGAACCAGATTCTACTTTGACGGCTAACGAGTAAAATATATATATGCCCGCCTGAATCAAGTACTGAGGATGTCCCAAAGTCCAACAGAACCTTTCTCCAAAACCACCTTTAAAGTTACTGTCTGTAATAGCCCAGTAGGAATGGATTAATTTGGTTTTGAGCGCGATAGATAAATAAAAAGAAAACTACCAGCGAGGTTATTCTTTTCTTTCTTTCTTTTTTATTACGAATATTAAGCATGAACAGCATGAAGGACATCGAAAGTTTTTTATGTAATTTTGCGTATGGCAAAGTGCTAAATGACTCAATAGGTCTTGCGATTTCCCATTTGAATCCACTATCCGATTAGGCTCAGGACCTGTTGCAGTGTTCAACTTTGCATGCTTGGTATCCTAGAAACAACTTTGACGGCTGCTCGTTACAGGAAGGTTTATGTTTCGAGCATTTTGATTAAAGTTCCTCCCCGCACCGGTAGCCAGTTCTCTGGTAAAAGAAACCAAAACATGACGATCACCGACCCAAATGACTGCCGCGTTTCATTCAGTAATGTCATCGGCTGTAAAATCATCCATATCATCAACCACTAAACGGGCTACTTCTTCTCCAACAGCCATCTAAAGAAAAAATATATCTTCTTATGGAACGGAAAAAAGCAAAAAACAAAAAAATAAAGCTGGCTACAATCGCCGAACTTGTGAATGGGTGTTGGCAAAAAAATATAACTTCGACACACAATTGCAAAGACATTTCGAACGTCGATTAATACCTTTCGCCTGCAATGATTGCCATATGTTTTTTAATCACAGGTCACAACTGACAAGACTTAGGAAAACAGTTCATTGGCAATCAAAAAAATCATTTCGGCAACTACTGCGCTGCTTGTTTTGTACGAGTTAAAAAACGTAGAAAGAAAGTTAAAAAGAAGGATGAGGATAACGAATTGACTTTATTTGTTACCTTATTGCCCCTTTTTTTTTCTTTGTCAATTCCTTACTCTTTTCCTCTACACCATTAACCCCCTCCGTTGTTCGTTTTTTTAAAATTGTATAAACACCCCCATTGCATAAGTAAAATTCTATAAAAACACCATACTGATTACGTTTATCTTTTTTATTTTGTTAGAAGTTCTTATACATTATTTTTGCCAACAATTGGTCTGTTTTTTGAAAAACTTGGTCACCTTTAATTTCAATTGGTCACTTCTTTGAGCCTTCATTGGACACTTTTTGAGTTTCACTTTGTAACTTTTCCGAAGATCACTCGGTCACTTTTCTGGACTCCAATTGGTCATTTTTTTAAGACTCAATTGGCCACTTAATAAATTTATCTTGTAAACCGTTTATCGTAACTCTTAGTGTTGCTTCTTTTTTGATTTGAGTATGGATTCTTAAATAGCCTGTTAGAGCGAACATAAAGGAGGAAGTATATTTGACGATAAAGGCGATAACGCAAGAGCATATCACGATACGTCCTCGTACCATTTCAAAAAATTAACTGATCTTAAAACGCTTGTCAGAACAAACCTTCTTCGGAAATACAATCCATCGAAGAGTTTGATGTCGACATAAAAGTAGAAGCCAAAAAAAAAGGGAAAGTGAATAACACGGATACACAGAAAAGTAGGGTCTTAGTACATACTTCATTTATTATCTAGTTCGTCAAACCTGGTATAGTAAAAAAGGTAAACGAGGTATAATACGTTGAAATAATAACACTTCGTTCATGAAATAGGTCGGTCTTTGATCTCATTTGAAATATGTAATGCACGATCGGTATACTTAACAAGACCCTCAACGACTTTTCTTTTTTTAATCGTTTGCATTATCGTTTCTTGCTCTTGTAGGAATGTAAACAGATACGCCATAAGCTCAAACACTTCCATCCATGATACGCAATTATTGAAGGTATTTGGAACATCCGCATGCCGTACTTTGGTTTGCTTATAGCCGCCAATCCTGATAAAGTCCATTTCCGTGGTGGATACAGTAATTGTGGTGCAGATAAAATCATAAAACCGTAAAAAGTCTCGAAAACGAAGCAGCAGCGTGACGACGTACGAATGCTTTCAAAATTTCAATAAATTAACGCAAAGATTTGATTGTATCCTCCTGATGTTGTCCGATATTCTCCTGGGCGATATTTTGCTCGATCCTTACATAATGCGACGACTATATCCATTCATGTCGTAGCTTAGACCATCGTGATACTTAACAGTAGCAGTTCGTATCCATGAATAAGGATCAATTGTAAATTCAACGTGTTCTTTGATAGGAATTTCACACCATTGGAAACCAAGTAATTGCCTATGGTCGCTGAAAAATTGAAGGATTCGGATAACTATAACAATTTAATACGTATGTTCATACCTTGACTGGTAATACTCATGACTATGCCATTCGCTACAAACATCGGCTAAAACAAACAGAATCACTTTCATCAAGATTATAGGGTAGGTCGCAATATTACCTGGCTGTGCAAATGAACAAAGGAAACGAGGCAAGTTTGACAATTCCACATCCAAGGCCTGATTTAGCATATTGTAAAATGTTGGATATTGTTTCAAAGACACGATATTGGCTTGTCCACATTTTGCTGTCTTGCAAGTGGTTTTTGCTCTGACAATAAAAGCTCACTGTACGAATTAATGATGGTCGCAACAGGTCACAATGTCAAAAAATATCTGCTTGAACCTTTCGGCACCCTTGGTTGATGTAACGCTCTAGACCCATTGCGAAAGAAAACGAAGCATTTTCTAGTTTTAATAGAAATGCTAGCTACGTCGCTTTGGGTTTTGTGAATAGCCATATGCTTCTTTAACGATTCAAAACCAGAGTGGAATGTCCAGAGAGACAGGCAAACACGATACGGGACAGCAATTGGTGCGCTTTCAGTTATAATGATTATTCCATTTAATGACTTTGTTTTGTTGCCGTCTGTATCTTTAGGCGGCATTGACTTGTTTTGGATGGTTGAAATATGGCGACGTAAATCAAACAAACTTTCTAATTCTTTCAAACATACGTGACATGCATGTTTCATATAGATAATTCTCATGGTTAACAACAACTGTTTGGAATTGTCTTGAAAATCTGAAAATTAAAAAACAATTGTCGACGTTATTTGTATTTTGTTTTTACTTTAAGTAAAAAATAATGCTCAAATACCATTTAAGAAATTTGCACATAAATCAAGGTCAACCTTTTCACAGATAAACCTTCTATATTATATCCCCGCAAAAGAATTTAAAACACACCCACCCAGAGTAAACTGTGGTGGCCCAGAGACATAGCTCCTTTTCACAGTAGTCAGACTTCACACTATAAAATAATATTGTCATAATTTATGCATGAATGATGATAAATTATTGTAGTGAACTAAGTCTCTATATGTCACATCATATATTATCAACCCATGTTATAATATTGTTTCTCCTGCTATAGCAAGCTATTTAAAAAGAGTAATTTGTCTATCTTTTAATAAAGTAATCAATTCACAGTCTGGTCCTTTTACAAAGTTACAAATTTGATTTTTTAATTAATTTTTTTATTCGAAATAATCACAGATTCTTCACAAACAATTTTTTTTTTTGGCACGGTCAAAAGTGATGCCGATAAATAAATAGAGATTATTGAACTATCAATGTTTTTGCTCCCCCAAACCCTCCATCTCCCATTCTTGTAGGGGAATGTTTTGATCCAGCTTTGTGTACAAACAAATCTACAAAAAAACCTTTTGGTGTGTACCACCTATAATTATGGCTGACACGTAGATGACAAGGTGCTGACAAATAAATGGCTGAATGACTGCATGAACGCTTTTTTAGGGTCCAGCCATAAATCGGTAGTTAATTATGGATATATTCTCGTAGTATGCGTCGACCATGGTTGGGTATACACGACCTGTCTCCAAAATAGCGCTATTTAATCCTCCCTTAATGCATTTCTAGATTATTTGGTCGCTTATATTAGTTACCCTGCGCGTCCTTAAGAACGGTTTATTTAAAAAATTCGGGTTGTTCGTAGCGATTATGGTTATATAAACAGCATTGCCATGTACAGAACACTACGTGGTTTAAGGTTCCAAATAAACAATTCCTTGTCAAATACATGCTTTTTCAATACTTCATTAACATCTGATGTACGTTCTTTCCTCTTTTGGTTGTCTTTCTTTTCAGTATGTACGTTTCATCACATTCAGGAGTAATTACAAAATTGAAAACGCAAAGCCTCTAAAAGGTAGACATTCATCTAGGCTTAATGCTAAGTTTTCGGTTTATTGAACAATACGCTGAAACGTATAGTATTTGAAATTTCAACAGTTATGTACATTGTCCTTTCACCCATTCTATTACTGAATCTTTGTAGCATTGCGTTTGAAATTGCAGAGATTAACAATATTTAATAGACAGACGTATATATTTCAAGCACGACTACAATACAATCAACAGAAGACAACTCCCATGACGAATTCTAAATCGAGCTTTTACATTTTTCTCTTAAAATGACATGGCAACATTTCCACAATAAGATAACAGATTGTTCCCTTAATTATGCAAATGCTCATTCCACTGTCCGGCTATGAAAAAAACTTGGTCATTAAGTCGGTGTAAAAATGTAATCCGGTAAGTCTTAGTTAGATTTCCCAAAAATCAAAAGCACATATGCTCTGTAGGAGACAAAAATATGACGTAATAAAATATTTTCTTATCGGCCAATAGGAAAATATTAATTTTCTTTTAGCGTGATAGGCAATAAATTTTCTAATATATTTTTGTTCCGACGGGGGTTTTTTTTCGTTTTTCTTCAGGAATATTCAAAATGAGCAATAACGACATCACTGTTTTTCCTTGCAATGCCGAATTGGTGGATGAGTTGTTTCCAGGAGTCGAGTACGGTAAAGGGCTGAATAATTCAATAGGTCTTTTGCCTTCTCGTATGGAACTTCCATCCGAGGAGGTTCAGGACTTGTTGGATTATTCTTCCCTTCCTGCTTGGTCTCCTGGAGACTTCTCTGAAACCAGCTCACTGGCAGATAAATCGTTATTAGATTTTTTTAATGCTTCTTTGCCTTCCCTACGGGATAATACTGAACCAGAAAACAAGGATACGGGAGCAACCACCATAGGAGTTCCGAAAGAGCAAGAACAACCAATAACTGCATCAACATCAAAGGCGGAAAAGAAAAGAAAAGAAGTCTCTTCCTTGGAAACTCAATCCAACAAAAAGCAGAAAACAAGTGTGGGCTATGAATGCGAAATTTGCCAACATGTGTTCGCTAAAAAATATAACTTGGACACACATGTAAGAACACATAACAAAAACAGACTAAAAAATCACCAATGTTCACAGTGCAACATGTCTTTCGATCGCAGTTCGCATTTACAAAGACATAACAAGACTGTACATCAACAGTTAAAAACATACAGTTGCAATTATTGCGAATCAAAGTACACTCGCGCCGAAAATTTAAAAAAGCATGTTGCAAAAAAGCATGCGGATAATTAACTTTTTTTTCTTTTTTACTTCTCCCTTTTACTTTTCCCTAATAAATAATTTTTTGTAAATAATGTTTTTAAGGAGATTACAAAAACAGTCATTATGTGAACTCATATAAGCATGGTAGTAGATCCAACCAATGACTGTGTAGAAAATCATGACCGTATTAATTCTTAAACAAATTTCACTTTCATCACCCTTTAAATTACCCATTGCTGGGACATATTTTTTTTATCCTTCATAAGTACCTTTTTTCTCCCTTTAGAATACATAGGATCAATATTATGTTTGATTTTTTTGAAATTCGAGGAGTATTTTACGTACAGTTTAAATTAGATATCTACGAATTATAGGATACGACCCATTTCATGACTGTTACCGCAGAACGTTATCAGAAACTCTCTAAAGATAAGCTTATAGCATATCTTCATTACCAAATGTTTTCCTAATTCTACGATGGTATTTATGAAATGAGTATATTGTCAGCAAAAAAAAACCATGTATAGATTTGCCCAAGTTAGGGCTCTCACAAGCAGCAAAATTATTTTTTTAAAGATCCCGATTAAGGACTTTATTATTTTTTTTTTTTTGTGAAAGGTTACAATTTTGCCAAATAGATGAATAAAAATTAAATGGATATATATAGTCGATTAACAATAACATGGAATTTTCTCCAGTGCCAAAATTTTCGAAATATCCCAATAAAGGATTAAAATCCAACGACCTCAGAATCCTTCTATCAGATGAAAAATCAGCCAAATTGGGCTACTGAACTTACCAATGTTTTTGTTTTGGTTTTTTTGATAAAAGAGTTTTGTATGTGATCCTCTTCATTTTTCTTTACCAATTCTTAATTATCCAATTTATTTAACAAAATGCCTTTCCAAAAGTACACTACCGTTAACTTTGTCATATGGGATTCAGCAAGCACCAACGTTTTGATCGAGTTGTTTTCCGACTACGTTGTAAACGTGGGTGTTATTCGCTCACCTCAAACAAAGCTGAACTTGAACAAGCCAACGAAAGATGCTTTTAATGCCAGTGACGCTATCAACGGTAGAAGGGACTTTGCAGAGACGAATAACAAGTGGATTAGCCTCTGTGATACGTTCAGAACCAGACGAGACAATGCTAATTCTACTGGCAGTGCACCTCTTCAACACTGGGAGTTTCACGATCTGAAGGAACAGGCAACATCGAGAATGCAATAAAACTGTAGTGGAGACTTTGTTATCGGTAAAGTGTAGAAATGTCTGATTCCATAATCATATTTATATCATCATCAAGTCCAAATAAAATTTATTGCGATTCAGCAACTACTGTAACAATTTGAGATAGGTTCATTTTATTTTCTCTGGAAATAAAAAGTATATCGAAACAACAGAGTCCCTGAAAAATAATAACAGATAGGTTAGCATTTTGAGTGAACTTTATATTTTAATCGTTCAAAAAGGGTCATTAAAAAGCAACGTCATGGATTTTGGAAAAAGCTTTCTTTTGGACGTCTGAAGTAACCTTTCACAAAAAAAAAAAAAAAATAAAGAAGTCCTTAATCGGGATCTTTAAAAAATTAATTTTGTTGCTTGTGAGGACCCTTAAAGAACTATATGACATAGCTACAAGATAATTCCACATTGGGAACACGTCGTCAGCGACATACTTCCGCCCCATAACAGAATTCGGGAATTTAATGGTAACATGATAATGTATGGGACGGCAATATTTGCCTCTCGCCAGTTGAATGTTCATGCGTAAATAATAAGTATACAAAGGAATCATACAAGTACTTGTGCGTGCTTAAAAAACCTATTATTTTTGACACGAGACAATTTTGTTTTCGTAAAAAACCACGGTAAAATGCAAATAGAAAAACATTTACTTCAAAAAACAAGACTAAGGTCAAAGTAATTAATTTTGAACAATGACAAAGTTTTTTATTTAACTTAATGTTCAAAAAGTTGAAAAAAGCACCAACATCTAGTGACTTAATGTTTCGCTTTACGAAGTAGATTAGAAATGGCAAAGAGAGAAATGACATCGGAACAGAATTTGTTTACGGAATGCATTTTTTGACAGTTATTTGAGAACTAGAGTTATCGTACCATGGTGGAGTACTCAATTCGAATGAACTTTTTTTTCGCCATTCCTCCATTTTTCTTTATATTTATAAAAACCCAACATGCTAAAGAGAAGTATAATCCTGTGTCAATATTCTTCGAAAGTATCTGCCCCTTAGATTACCGTCATTTTCTAAGTCTAATAGTAACATTTCCATGATAATGTCCATACATTTTGCATTGTTATTCCCAATGGCTGCCGAAATTATTAAAATGGAAATAAAAGACTGATAATTAAGACAAAATAAAAAATTTATTTCTTGAGCAAACGCTCACGTACGACCAGAAAACCCAAAGTCGACCCCAACAGGCACGACAGACTTAAACTCGGCGTAATGTGGCTCGCCGGCCGCCCACAAAGAAGAGGAGCCACAAACACCACCTCCGAAAGGAACAGGAGCAACTGAACTACCCACAGCAGACGCAGGTTCAACCTCGTCAAGGTCCATTTCATCTGCCAAAGAAGGCTCGACAGGACAAAGGGACAAAGACAAGGAACCAGACAACAAAGCGCCACCAGCAGCAAAAGGCGCAAGGGCCCGAGCAACAGCAGCGGAAGGGGAAACGTCACTATCTTGTTCCAAGAGAGGAAACAAGAAAGAAGACGACGAAAAGGTCAAAGACCAGAAAGAACCAACTCCAGACATAACAGGATCAATTTCCATACTGTCACCTCCCAAAGAAGGACAAGAGAGAGACAAAGGCAAACAGCCGGCCGAAGAAGGCGAAAAAGGAAAAACGAAAGCAACGTCAGAGACACGCTCAACGGGAGCAACAGGATCAACCGCACTACCTACAGCAGTGACAGGGTTAACCTCCTCAAGGTCCATTTCACCTGCCAAAGCAGGCTCAGTAGGAAAAGGAGACAAAGGAACAGAACCAGACAACAAAGCGCCACCAGCAGCAAAAGGCGCAAGGGCCCGAGCAACAGCAGCGGAAGGGGAAACGTCATTATCTTGTTCCAAGAGAGGAAACAAGAAAGAAGACGACGAAAAGGTCAAAGACCAGAAAGAGTCAACACCAGACACAGCAGAATCAATTTCCATATCGTCTACTCCCAAAGACAGACAAGAGAAAGACGAAGGCAAACTGTCTGCCGAAGAATGCGAGACAGGTGCAACGAAAGCAACGGAAGAGACAGGAGCAACGGCAGCAACGGGAGAGACAAGCACAACGGGAGCAACGGGAGAGGAAGGCGCAACAGGAGCAACGGGAGAGACAGACACAACGGGAGCAACGGAAGCAACGGGAGCAACAAAAGCAACAGGTGCAACAGGAGCAACAGGAGCAACGACGGGAGCAACAGGAGCAACGACGGAAGCAACGGGAGCATCAACGGGAGCAGCCCAGACATTTTCAACTGCTCCGGCTTCTACCACAGCCAAAAAACCGACAGACGAAGAATTTCCGGCCAGCCAAGCTTCGGTTATTGCTTGACAAACTAAAGCCCAGCGCTCAACATCAACCCGATCAGTTATAAAACCCAGTACTTCGGATTCCGTACAAGAGGGCCAAGAGAACGAATCAACCATACATTTACCTCTTTCTTGGCGGGGAGAAGCAGCGACCGAGAAGCCCAAAGCAGTGCACCCAGCACCAAAAGAGCGAGCGCAGTCCAGAGACAAACAAACCGTGTTCATACGGGGGGAGAAAGAGAAACAGGGGCCGGCAGAAGGGAGAAAAAACAATCTCCAGTTTGCTCTACAACCGAAGGCGAAATGGTGGGGGCAGGACAAGCAGGAGCCCAGCAAATGTCATCAATGCTTTCTTTGTTGTTGATGTTGTTGTTTTTTTTGTTGTTGTTGTTGTTGGTGTTGTTGTCATTGTTGTCGCTATTGTTTTGAATAGTGTTGCTTTCGTTCGGGAAGGCAACAGAAGGAAGACAGCGAAGTAAAAAAGCAGATGCTTTTTCCCGGAAAAACAATTTGACCGCTTGCATCACGAAGCAAACAAGGCAGGACAAGAAGAAGATAAAGTTTGACATTTCAAACGAAATTCTGTGAATGGTGAAATTACAATTCATAATCATGTCATCATTTTGAATTTATGTATTACTTACTGGTCTGCGAAATGGTAATCAGTCATTTAAAAATAAAAAAAGCAGATAAAGAAGGATTAAAAAAAAAATTTCTAACATCTAAACTAAAAAAAAGTGACGATTTTCGTAGAAACGTCACTGAAATATATTAGTCACAAAATTATAGTTTACAAAAAAATACACCTAAATATAAGCCACAAGAAAATACACTTAAATATAAGCAACATAAAATGTTCACCTAAGATTCAATTATCCTTCGAATAAACTTATTGAGTTCTGATAACACTCGTACTTTTTTTGAAAACCCCTCGTACCGGTTATGACTGTGTAAATACTTATTTTGACGGATCATAACAGGACTCTGTTAAATATACAAATAGATGGGACTCCGGCTTTGGCCCGCCATTTATTATAATGCGGGCACAATTGCATACCGTCTAATACCTTAACCAATCCACCGTCAATTTGTTGTAATAAAGTTCAAAACAGTACCATGTTCATGCAGTAATAATTTAATAAGCAGCCTATCTTAGACCAATTATAACCATAATGCCCGGATGTATAGCATGGTGTCATTGGACTAAACTTTATGGATGGGGACATGATAATGACTGCGTCTTTGATGATTCAGATTATAGCTCAACTATGACTGAATTGATATTCGTTATATGTTATAAAAGATCGAACATCATTCGCTTTACGAATCAAGATGACGAGGATTTTATTTTTAATAATGGATTAATTGTAGCATATATTCGGATATGCTGTACAATCATGGGATGAAATTATAGAAAAACATGAACTCAAATGGGTTTAATATTAGGATTTCGGGGATGTAAACCTTTTTATGATGTAAAAAAAACACAAACTACATATACTTACGCATTTCAAATAATAAACCTTACGTTGTCATGTGCTTTTTTAGGATCCTGTAATTATCAGGGGAAGTGAACGAGTGTATCGTTTTGTATCCATCGTGTTCACGTTAAATACACTAAACAAGTAATAAGCAGCGTTGCGTAGATATGGTTACTAAAGAAAGCTAATGGTGCATTAAAGATAGTGGGACAGAGACTCATCAGCAGGACTACAAAACTAACAATCATGAGGCGAGCATACGTTTATAGTTCCTGGCAGTCATCCCATATAAATTTCGGGGCTACGGTAATATTTAAGCGGAATGGAAAACGGGGCTAGAAGATGACGGTTAGCTCGGCAATATATTTTAAAGACAACATGTTTTATAAGCGAGACAGCGTCGTATAACGCTGACCCTGAATAAAGTCGCAAAGTAGTCAAAAGAGGCAGTTATATGATCAATAAATAGGCGGGAATTAAGATGGTAGCAGTAAAGTATAACCAACTAAAAACAAACATTTAATAGGATTAACTGAATCTGTGGTACTTATACTTTAACGATATCGGGCTGTAAAAGCAATAGCATTGTTTATTTCATTATAGATAAAGATTTCGCAGCCTAAAACCTTTCTTCGTTACTAGATTTTCTATTTTTACCTATTCTCATGTTGACCCAACCCCTTATATTTGTGGTGTATTAGGGAACCATACCTATGCCAGACGTGCCAGAACTACAGCCGTAAACAGAGTTTTTCAGGCATCTATAAAAGCTGCTTGTCAGTCTTTAGCATTTTTAGGAAGGAATGCTTATCTTGTTCCGTTTGTTTATATTAAAACCAAATTACTCTGAAAGAGAGAGAAGAATCGGTCATTTCTTTAAGAGAGATGCATCAAACGGGATTAAGACCAAGAAAAAGGAGACAATGCATTATACCAGAGTAGAGAAAGAAGACCTGTAGTAGAAACTAAGGCAGGAAGACGATTAGTATGGCATCAGAGGCGTGGCATTTTTTAAGATTCTTACCATAGGGTTATATGTAGGCCTTGGCTGGTCAACTCTTTCAAATAGGCGCTATGCAAGATATAATTTTAGCTGGCATTTTAACACTACTATAATAAAAGGTTATCAATTACCAAAAAAAAAAAAAAAAAAAAAAAAAAAAGGAAAAAAAAAGATCATAAAAGAGTTAGAATTGTGGAAATCGCTGAAGATTTATAAAATAAAAACAAGACAATTATCAAAATTGCAAAAATGAACTAAAACTTTATTAAACAATAAAAGGGGGTCTTTATATACACATTATTTCAGATATTGATCACAGATGGGCTGATGACGGTTGTGGGTAGATTCATCCAGACAATACTCGGATGTAATGACCCCATATAGAAAGGCTATAATGAGATGTCAATAAAAATAACAATAACATTCATTCTTAAACTGTGTATGTCTTGTAGCACAATATTCAGGGGAAAATGTAGTTCTTAATTCAGATAGCTGTGGCATCTCAATGTGGCTGATGTAACCTTTATATGTTTTCATATCAATGTTATTGTTTAAATTTATGTCTTATACTTGTATGAAGGATGATATGAGATCAAGCCTGTAAATAAAGTAAATGTTCAGTATTTAATATAACAGTATCAATAAGAATTATATTTAGGATTATCAAATGGAAGGTAAGAAGTGTAGATAGAGTCATATATTAAGTATAAAGCCTCGATCACGACAAGAATAAAAAAAAAAGAAGGATGAAAGGATTAAACTTTTTTTAACCGTGACAAATTTATTATGTGTAAAAATTATTCTAATTATGAATGCAGATCCAAACTGAAATAATATTGTTCTTTACGCTTCTTTTCAACATAACATAACAAATAACACGACAACTAACATAACTTATACAGTAGTGCTAAAAACTGTCTCACAAAAACTAAAATTAATATCATATGGCGAAAAACAATGATACGGATTCCAAATTTTAAGGAGGTGTTGTTAATGACAGTTAATGATTTATCTTGGTAATTTGAGCTATGCTATTTAAGGCAACATGTAAACAATCACAAAAATGTTACTTCTAGGTCAAAAGAAGAGGAACGATGTTTACTTTAATATTTTGTATAACCACCTTTTGCTTTAATAACTGCCTCGATTCTTTTGGGAATACTTTTGTAATATCTTTGCATATCCTCCAAAGTGAAGCCATTCCATTCCTTTTTGAAGCGGTCACACAATCCATCTATATTCCTTGGCTTAGTCAAATAGCTGTCTAAAATAACTTTTATGTGGTGTCAAAGGTGTTCGATGGGGTTCAAGTCGGGACTATTGGGTGGCCAGTCTCGAATATAGTTGATTTTATTTGTTTCCAACCATTGCTTTGTAAATTTGGAGGTGTGCTTGGGATCTCCGTCTTGTTGGAAAAACACATCCGTACCGCTTAATCAGTAATAATCAATTGTGTCCTTGTATGTTGTGCCCAGAATTTGAGTATACAGCTCGGAATTCATTGGGTACTCCACTATGCAGCATGCGTAGCCTACTCCAAGTGATGTCATACATCGCCAGACCATTATAGAGCCGCAAGCACCTTTCAATCTTGTTTGAATATTATGAGGCTGCAATAAGTCATCTTTATGTTTCCAAGTAATTTGAGCTCCATCAGATCCCCATCTGTTTACTTTTGTCTAGTCCGAGTCGATAACCTTTTTCCAATCATTTACTTTCCAGTCTTTATGTTCTTTAGCCCAACGAAATCTTTTTTTTTCTATTGACATTGCTAATGAATGGTTTTTTTTTCTTGAATGATGATTTACGATCAAGAGATCTCATTCAGTAAGTGGTCGAAGAATAGCCGTAATTGTAACCAATCTCTTGCAAATACTTCTGAACATCCTTAGCTGTAGCTAGATAACCCCTTCGAACTTTAAAACTAAGTACTTGTTTGGTTCTCTTAGGAATCAGACTTGGTCGGCCACCATTACATTGCGATCAGGACCATTCACATTTTTCATTCGAATAATTTAAGCTCGGGATACTCCTGTTGCTTCAACTATTTGCTTAGTTGTTTTTCCACTAGCAATAAGGGACTTCACGTTGTTTCGGGTGTCTTGGCTAAGTTTTTTAGGCATTGCAAGTAGAAATAATACGAAAATAACAGTAAAACAATGCTGGGGGAAAACACGTTTTTTAGATGGGATTTTTATAGCATATGGCTACCGAAGTCCCAATTGGATGAAAAAAAAAGTTTGGGGCAAAGCCGGGATTTGGAAGCCAGAAGAAGTGTCCGTAAAACCCCATACCCAAAAACAATTTCCTCTGAAAAAGACATTTTCTATGTTTGTAGTGCATGTAACTCTGGCAAAAACGTTTAACTACTGTGTAACGTGTTAATAACATCCCTCTTCTAGGAGCATTTTTAATTTTTTTAAATACTGTAGTTATTGGGGATGTTATCGTCGATGTAAGTTTTGTGAGACAGTTTTTTGTACTACTGTAGCTCAAACCGTACTCCAGTGGTGAGATCAGCTCAGATTGCAGCATCTACATTTATGGCACCTTCTCGAAGACGCACTGGTAATGACCTACGAATGCATGTCCCGATGTTCGTATTGATGAACATGGATGAATCAAATGACGTGTTGTTGATAGAAAATAAACTGATCCCCCAAAAATTAGACGAATTACACCTATCTCACTATTATAGAAAAACAGTACCACCTTGAGTAAAAAAACTTACTTAAACCAAGTAAAAGCGGAAGAATGGGCGAATAGCCATCTGGGAGTAAACATCCGTTCAAATCTGTACAGAAAGCCATTCATTAGTGAGTATCCGTTCATTTTGGGTAAATAAACAACGGTACACAAAATATAAAATTGCTTTATTTATTGAAAAAGGGTAAATATCCATCCATGGGTAACTGTTCGTTCATTTCGAGTAAAATATAAAGGATGCACAAAAATGCAATCTTTTTTGTCCGTTCCATTTACCTGCAGCAGACGAGTTTCCGTCTATGGGCGAGTACTTACTCCCATTCGGTTAAAAACAATTACTTTATCCGATCCATTCACCTGCAGCAGACGAGCATTCTTCTATGGGCAAATACTTACTCACATTGAGTAATTAAAAATCACTTCATCAGTTCCACTTTCCTGCAGCAGACGAGCATTCGTCTATGGGCGGGTACTTACCCACATTGAGTAGATAAAAATTCCGATCCAAACCTTAAAATTACTCATTTATTCCATTTACCAGAAGCAGACGAACATCCGTCTATTAGCGAATACTTACTCATTTGAGTAATAAAAATCAATGAACACCCTACAACCTAAAAATTGCCCGAATTATCTCAGTTATTGAGAAATTCGAGAGTGATAATGGCGAATTAAGAATAAAATGTAAAATTTAACAAAGTGAAATTATCAAACTGCAAAAATAAACTAAAGCTTTATTAAACAAATAAAAGGGGGTCTTTATATACACATTATTTCAGACATTGATCACAGATGGGCTGATGACGGTTATGGGTAGATTTATCCAGATAATACTCGAATGTAATGATCCCATATAGAAAGACCATAATGAGATGTCAATAACAATAACAATAACATTCATTCTTAAACTGTGTATGTCTTGTAGCACAACATTCAGGGGAAAATGTAGTTCTTATTAAAGATAGCTGTGGCACCTCAACGTGGCTGATGTAACCTTCATATGTTTTCATATTATGTTGTTATTTAAATGTATGCCTTATACTTGTATGAAGGATGATATGAGATCAAGCCTGTACATAAAGTAAATGATCAGTATTTAATATAAAGTACCAATAAGAATTATATTTAGGATTATCAAATGGAAGATTTAAGAAGTGTAGATAGAGTCATATATTAAGTGTATAGCTTCGATCACGACAGTTATCTTAACTGGATAAGCATTCGTCTATGACTATCATGTTACTCATTTGCTTAAAATTAAATAAGCAAACAGAACATCCAACAGTAAAGGTCGCCTATCCCATTAACAATGGTACGGTGTATATCCGTCTGTGGATAATTAAGAACTCATAAAAAAAGAATAGCTGGCGTCGTCTAAAAAAATTGTGAACGGGAGATTTATTGATTAACAAAGGTTGGATATTTTTCCTGCTGTTTTCTTCATGTCCCCATCAAAGCTAGTAGACGGTAAAATGACAAATAGAGAACTAGAATCTTGGAATGTTACTTTCTTTCTATTCACTTGAATGTGTCACCATTTTCAGTAATCCCACAACTGTCACAATGTCCGCAACGTTAATGACAACTGTTTTTTTTTTCTTCGTTATTTTCGTAGGGTACAAGGGCTATGCGGGGCAGCGGAATGTCTGTTCATGAGTTCAAGTACTGCGTAAAAACTGGATTTTGCATCAAATGCGTATTCCAAAAAAATAACAGCCTACCCACAACCAGTTAGTCACCTGTGAAATTTGGCCTCGGCTAATTATAGCATTGTTAGTTTGCCTTTGAGGAAATGGCTAAAATTTACATTCTCGTCTGATGATTCGAATGGAACAGAACATGCTAACAACCATGTTTTGCAACAGACTTTGATAACCCCTGTTTGCAGACGGCAGAGGAATATACGTTGTCGTATTGGGGTACGATTCACTTAAAAATAATTAAGCAAATCGTTTAAATAAATAAACTATGAAGTTAAAACAACCTTCGATGTTGCATACCAGCATACGCATGTATACAGCTATACAACCTCTACTACTTCGAGTACATACTTCTATATCAAAGACTGCATGATCGGCCTAAATACGATATACGAATGACATTTAGATACAGAATGTTATACGACTGAGTTACCATATCACCGATCGAGAAGAGAATCTTCTCAGATCAAATCAAGAATATTAAGAAAACGAAACTTAATATTAATAGTTCTCTCAATGGATTAGCTACCCAGAGAGAGTAGAACAGCTATTAATATAATTGGTTCATTTACTTATATATTGGTATAATTAAACTGCTGATAAAGAGTATAAAAAAATAGTGTATAAACTAATGGATACCTATCTTCTACAACCAAATATACAAACAACGCTAAGACATTTTAAATTTGGGATCGTATTTTATTAATTACAAAGATAATAAATAAATGATCAACTATTATGTTCTATTAGCAACTGCACTTGACAAACAAGTATGCATCTTTCACAGTAACCGTTCCATGATCTGATAAATAAGTGTCTTGCAAGACTAAAGATTTATTACAATACTTATGCTCGGGATCCACTGATATGGGACAACGTTAACTGGAAACAATTCTAACGAGTGGTATCCATTTAAGCTAAGGCGGGAAACAAAGTATAGATCTATTCCAAAACCAGAAAAGTTGACTCATCATTAAAACTCAGGAGAGTTGTGCAACATAAAAAGGATAAATTATTTTATAGCAGCATCGTTCTTTTAGTCTATTTTAATCTCCGATAAAGATATACTTTTATCTCATTACTTTTCTATTGTAATATTTTGTCAAATACCACACAGGGTGTTCCGTACGACAAATCTTATCTGGTACAGAAATGAATAGAATTGACATAAAAAAAGTCTCTAGCACAGATCTGTCGGTATGTACCGTAATAAGATCCAGTGAAACTGAGATTACTTTAGTGAATCCTTGCCAGCATAAAAAAAAATTTCAATTTTGATTCGACAGTTAACGAAGATATATAACGATGACATGTTAAAATCAAGCTTTTATTTGGTATAAGTAGTCCTCAAATTATTGTCTTAACAACTTGGTGAAAAATACAACAAAGAAAATAATCTATAATAATAATTATTAACGGGATTGCAAAATAACGTGTTTCTATTAAATATAAATATAAAGAGTTCTTTTATACACATTAAACATAATTATAACTGTGAACGGAAAAACTACCATCGTGGGTAAAATGAGTGAAGCTGATTTAATGCAAGAAGGTACCCCTGAATCTGAGGCTGTTTCAAAAAGGAGCGTGTGATTCCCGACCTAGAGGAAGAAGAAGAAGTCAAGCTCATTGAAACAGTACTTGCCATTGCTGTTACCATGGCTAAAAGATATGTTGTCATTTTTAGTACTCCTTGTAAGGCTGAAAAAACGCCCGGAAAATAATTCTTGACCGATCACATCCTAAATTATCGCGTCACTCGTGACGCTTATCGCTCGAGAATGATGCCTTTAATGGATGTTGATCCGGCTACCAGTATAATTGAAAATGCAATTTTTGAGTAAAAACGTAAATCGGATTTTATGATTAAGCGTATTGCATCTCGGGAGGCCAGTATGAACCCTAGGAGTGAAGATACGCTTGACTATTGTAATGACCCACTAAAGGCTTCCATTGTAATTGACTTGTCGAAAGTACCAAAGTTGCATCTTGCTTCTTTCGAAAATTCGCATGCTACATCTGAAGTATTATTCGAATCCATGGAACATTTTGTTCAAGAATTTGAAATGACAATCAATGCATCCAGAAATCAAATCAAAGATGTATGGAGATTGTGTATCCGTGTTGCAATCCCCTTCAAGTTTACCGCTTGGTCTAATGAGTATGCCGTATCATGCACTAATTGGGAGAAGGCTAAAGAGGTATTGACGAAGAAATTTGGTAATCTTCGCTCGAAGGAAGCCCATTGTATCAAGCTGTTCAATTTACGTATGACGAACAACCAGACGCTGATTGAATATAGGAATGAGTTTATTAACCTGGTCGATACTGCTGAATTCAACAAGGATGTCAAAATTCATGTGCTTTTGTACCTTGCGCGTTTATTGAAACCATCCAGACAGCATATCTCCGCCGCTGTAGAAGCAAGAAAGCAAGTAGACCCGCAACACCAATTCTCCATTAACCAATTGTGTGGCATTGGTAGAGAACCTTTCTGTGATGAACTTGTTTTATAGAAAGTACACGGACCTGGTAATCAGGCTGTGGTGATCTGCTATATTGTTGCTACATTAAGTAAATCTATATCTATGACATCAATACATTAAGAATGATTAAGGAATCAATTACCCAATATAGATAGTTAGTACTATCATATCA